>NC_056749.1:12086587-12386587 GCF_019279795.1 Protopterus annectens | reverse complement strand
CAATCAGAAAAACAGCTTACTCTACCTATTCAGGTATGTCCAAAGGGCAGTTTCCGGTGTACTCTCCATTCCAACTGGTGAATCTGGGCATTTTGAGGCAATGTTACAACTGCCTAATGTACACAGACAACCCTCTCCTCCTACCACCAAACACTAATATATGCGAGAGATGCAATTATGCAGCCAAACTGGAGGCAAAGCTCTCTCAACCCAAGACTGGAACTGACAGTCAAGAGGAGAAGGGTAGTACTTGCAACACACCACCAGTGTCACATAGCCCTACTAAACCAACACCGGCAAATAACACACATGAATACATGAAAACATACTTGGAGGCTCTAAATAAAAATCTGCAAAGGCAACAGAGACCTCCAAAGCAGACATCCAAGCAACCTCCACACCCCATCACCAACCATGAAACACATACTTCACATTATCAGTGTGCCACGCAATCACAGCTCTCAAGGCAAAATAACATACCCAACACACTAGTAATAGGTGACTCTATAGACAGGCATACTGATGTCCCACTAACTAAGCTGGACAAGGAGAAGGTTACAGTTAGCTGCCTGTCAGGCGCCAGGATCCGCCACATAACACAAGCACTCAGGTCACACAAGAACAAGTACAAATATAACTCTGTCATTGTCCATGTTGGTGTGAATGACCTGAGACGTACCTCCCTGGACTACATGAAAAGAGACATGGAAGAGCTCTTCTGATCATGGCCACAGAACCAGGACCGAAACACAAAAGGCGGGGGTGTATCCATATTCATCAAGGATACCCACACCTCCAGGTTAGTGGCACAGCACAATGCATCAGAGATCATCCATGTGCAACTAACAATGAGCAAAACTGCAATCCAAATTGTAGCTTGCTACAGATCATCCACCATGGCCCAGGACCCCCATTCCACATTTCTGGAGACACTGGGAAATATGAAGGTCCTACCAAACACCTTAATACTGGGTGATTTCAATTACCCAGACATAAACTGGGAGAACTACTCAAGTACTAACTCCCTTACCCAACGCTTCCTAGAAGTTATAAACTCGAATGCCCTGGATCAACTGGTCAACACCCCCACCAGAGGGAACAACATATTGGACCTGGTCATCACCAACATGGGCGACCGGTGATCCACACCGGAGGTCAACCCCTTGCTGGTTAGATCAGACCATAGACTAATCACTCTGGATATCCACATTCCGCCCCCAGCCCCAATCAAGGAAACCACCATGAAAAACTTTTCAAAAGCAAACTTCACGTTACTTAAGACTGAGGTGGAAAGGTTCACAGCCCCCATGCTAAAGGACAATGCTATCCAAGCTGCCGAAACCTTTACAAAGGCACTCTATGAGCATCTGCAGGAATGCATGGATCATGCTATCAAGTAAAACCAAGACTCACTCCTCCAAGAAAAGGAAACCAGTCTGGTGGATCCCTGCCATAAACAAGCTATACAACAGAAGGAGGAAACTAGTACAGAAAAGAGTAAAATCCCAAGAAGGAAAGACATCCCTGATCAGTATCAGCAAGAAACTACGATCCCTCATTAAATCATCCAAGGCTAGTTTCGAAAGAAAAATTGCCAATGACTCCAAAGATAACCACAAAGCGTTCTTTAGCTATGTCAAGAACCTAAGTGGAAGCTCTCAGATCTGCTCTGAGTTATTGCAGAATGGCACAAAATACACTGAACTGACTGATATTGCAAACATTCTGGCAGACAGGTTTAGTTCAAACTTTAACCCCCTCTCACCCCTAAAGGGCCCATAACCATAACAGAAGAATGTAGAGCCCCATCAATCACTGACACACAGGTTAAAACAGCCCTATCCAAAGCCAAAAATACAGCTTCAATGGGACAGGACGGGGTCCCAGGCTGTGTCTTACAAGAGCTCCAAAATGAACTAACCCCTCACCTAAACACACTGTTCAAACTCAGCCTCTCTACAGGCTATGTACCCACAGAGTGGCGCACAGCAACAGTTATCCTGCTCCACAAAGGTGGAGCCACAACGGACCCCAGGAACTATCGCCTTATAAGCCTGACTAGCCTGGTCTGCAAGGCTATGGAACACATCATCATGGAACTCATTAACAGAGACATTGGGAACCTCCAAACCTTGGACCCTACCCAGTTTGGTTTTGTTAAGGGCAGATCATGCCTCCTAAACCAGGTGGACTTCTTTGAGATGGTTACCAAGGCATTAGATGAGGGAAAGGAGGTCCACACAGCCTACCTAGACCTCACAAAGGCTTTTGATACCATTCCCCATTCTAGTATTATAGACAAGCTCACCAGCTTCAACATAAACCCCTATGTCACAAGATGAGTTGCCAACTGGCTCATGGATAGAACCCACATGGTGAGAGTTGCAGGCTCTACGTCCGACTCTAAACTGGTTACAAGTGACGTCCCCTAGGGCTCAGTCCTAGGACCCCTCTTGTTCGGTATATACTTCTCAGAGGTACAGGCAAGCATAGGAGGACTATGGCTGACCAAGTTCGCAGATGACTGCAAACTAGGGGCCATAACTGATTCTCTGGCTGATACAGACACCCTCCAGATGGGTCTCACTGAGATGGATACATGGTGTCAAAATCATGGCCTCAAGCTAAATGCCAAAAAGTGCATAGTCATCCCCTTTGGAAAAAACAAAGTATCCACGAACTACCACATAGGTGGTAGTCCCCTAAATACAGAAAATGTAATAAGGGATCTGGGGACCCAAGTAGATAGTAATCTCTCCTTTGATAATCATATTGCCAAGGTGGTTAGAAAATCCTTCTATGTGGCCCACCTAATCACAAAAGGGTTCACATCTAGAACAAAAGAGGTTTTTATGCCCCTCTACTCATCACTCATGAGACCCATCATAGAATACAATGCCCCATTTGGGATGTACCTTACAAGATACCTACAACAGCTGGAAAGACCACAAAAGTACCTCACCAAGAGGATTATTGGCCTCAAACAGATGCCCTATGCAGCCCGACTCAAGAAACTCCAGCTGTACTCAGTTGCATACCGCTTACTCAGAGATGATCTCTGCCTGACATACAAGGCCATGTCCAACCCAGAATTGATGGACATGCTCCACCTAAAAAAAAAACAAATCCCAGAGAGCCACACGCTCTAGAGATATAAACCTCACCACAATGATAAATAGGACATGCTGGAGGGAGAGATTCCTATCCCAGAGACACCCAATGCTTTGGAACAGGATTCCAATATACATCAGGCAGAGCCCCTCACTAACACTCTTCAAGAGAAACCTTGACGGTTGATGGGAAACAGAAAATTTACCCCGGGGATCACTGCACTGGCTTTGCTGGACAGTGGCACAGGGAACTAATGCCTCTGGTGGACAGAGGCACAGGGAACTAATCTAAGGGGGTGGCAAAAGCCAACACATTCTGGCTAGGCTTATAAATGCCCTTGGGCAGATAGCCTAGTACTTACCTATGAACTTATGAAAGTATAAGGGATCAACACTGGGACATGCTCTCCTATAACAGGTCAGCACTGGGACGTGCTCTTCTACAACAGATCAGCACTGGGGCATGCTCTCCTATAACAAGTCAGCGCTGGGATGTGCTCTCCTATAACAGATCAGCACTGGGATGTACTCTCCTATAACAGATCAGTACAAGGACTTGTTCTGCTATAACAGATCAGCACTGGGACATGCTCTTCTATAAGAGATCAACACTGGAACATGCTCTCCTAAAACAGATCATGACTGGGACATGCTTTCCTATAACAGGGCATCACTAGGACATGCTCAGCTATAACAGACCTGCACTGGGACGTGCTCTCATAGAACAGATCAGCACTGGGACGTACTCTCCTATACAGATCAGCACTGGGACATGATCTCCTATACCAGATCAGCGCTGGGACGTGCTCTGCTATAACAGTTCAGTACAGAGATGTGTTCTCCTATAACAGATCAGCACTGGGACATGATCAGCTACAACAAATCATCACTGGGGCATGCTTTCTTATAACAGAGCAGCACTGAACATGCTCCTAGGTTGGGAGGGTTGGGAGGATGGCCTAATGGTTAAGGTGTTTGCCTTGCAAGCACAAAGTGCAGGGTTTGAGTCTCATAATGGATAATTGGCTAGGCTTAAAATGGCTTGCAAGGGCAGTTAGCTTAGTACTAATCTATGAATCTATGAACCTATGAACCTATGAAACATGCTCTCCTATAACAGATCAGCACTGTGATGTGATCTCCTATAACAGATCAGCACTGGGACATGCTTTCTCATAACAGAGTAGCACTGAGACATGCTCTCCTATAACAGGTCAGCACTGGGACATGCTTTGCTATAACAGATCAGCACTGGGATATGCTCTCCTATAACTGATCAGCACTGCGACATGCTCTCCTATAACAAATTATCACTGGGATGTGCTGTCATATAACACGTCAGCACAGGGACGTGCTGTTATATAACATGTCAGCACAGAGACATGCTCTCTTATAAAAGATCAGCCCTGCAGTGCGCTATCCTATAAAAGATTAGCACTGGACGTGTCAGCTATAACAGATCAGCACAGGGACATCAACTCCTATAACAGATCAGCACTGGGACATGTTCTTCTATAACAGACCAGCATGGGACATGCTCTCCTATAACAGATCAGCAAGGGACATGCTCTGCTATAACAGATCAGCACTGGGATGTAATCAACTATAACAGATCAGCACTGAGGCGTGCTCTCCTATAACAGATCAACACTGGGACATGCTCTGCTATAACAGATCATGACTGGGACATGGTCTCCAATAACAGGGCATCACTAGAACATGCTCAGCTATAACAGATCAGCAGTGAAATGTGCACTCCTATAACAGATCGCCACTGGGGTCTGCTCTCCTATAACATATCAGCATGCCACTGAGACATCCTCTCCTGTAACAGATCAGCACTAGGGCGTGGTCTCCTATAAAGGATCTGCATTGTGGCATGCTCTTCTATAACAGATCAGCACTGGGACATGCTCTCCTATAACAAATCAGCACTGGAACATGCTCTCCTATAACAGGTCAGCACTGGGACATGCTCTCCTATAAAAGATCAGCACTGGAAAATGCTCTCCTATAACAGATCAGCACTGGGATATGCTCTCCTATAACAGATCAGCACTGGGATATGCTCTCCTATAACAGATCAGCACTGAGACATGCTCTCCTATAACAGATCAGAACTGGGATGTGATCAGCTATAACAGATCAGCATGTGGACGTGCTCTGCTATAACAGATCAGCACTGAGATATTCTCTCCTATAACAGATCAGCACTGGGACATGCTCTCCTATAACAGATCAGCACTGGGACATGATCTCCTATAACAGATCAGCACTGGGACATGCTCAGGTATAACAGATCAGCACTGCGGTGTCTTCTCCTATAACAGATCAGCATGTGGACGTGCTCTGCTATAACAGATCAGCACTGAGATGTTCTCTCCTATAACAGATCAGCCCTGGGACATGATCTCCTATAACTGATCAGCACTGAGACATGCTTTCATATAACAGATCAGCAATGGGACATGCTCTCCTATAACATCAGCACTGGGACGTGATCAGCTACAACAGATCAGCAGTGGGATGTGCTCTCCTATAACAGATCAGCAGTGGGACATGCTCTCCTATAACAGACAAGCACTGTGGCATGCTCTCCTATAACAGATCAACACTGGGATGTGCTCCCCTATAACAGATCAACACTGGTATATGCTCTCTTATAAATGATCAGCATTGGGACATTCTCTCCTATAACAGATCAGGACTGGGACATTCTCTCCTATAACAGATCAGCATATGGACGTGCTCTCATTTATTTTATTTACTTATTTATTTATTCACATTTGTTGACCGGGAGTGTCCGACTAGATGTAGGTCCTTTTTCAGCGGAGGCCCGGGGAGAAAAGCTCCACAGTTAAAATAAACAGACAGTAGTTACATTGGATTACATAGCGATTAACAATTTAACATAGTAATTAATTACAAACATAGTTACAGATGAAGAACATAGTACATCAGTAGACAACTAGAATCTTTATCTGCAAAGTACGTAACAGACATTAACAAATGTTACAATAAGAAGCTCCTGCTGTATAATAAGTAGTAGGCTTATGAGCATCTGATCTTGCTATAATCAAGGTAGTTAGTGGGGTGGAAAGAAAGGCAGTGGTTGAATGGGGTGGGGGATATTAGAGTGGGAGTTGCAAGGGCATAGCCAGCATGTTTTTAGGTGCGCTTTTAGTAAAGTTTTGAAGTGGGTGCTCATATAACATGTCAGCACAGGGACGTGATCAGCTATAACGGATCAGAATGTGGACGTGCTCTGCTATAACAGATCAGCACTGAGATGTGCTCTCCTATAACAGATGAGCATGGGACATGCTCTCTTATAAAAGATCAACACAGGGACATGCTCTTCTATAAAAGGTCAGCACTGCGACATGATCAGCTATAACACATCAGCACTGGGACATGCCCTTCTATAAAAGATCAGCTCAGGGACGTGATCAGCTGTAACAGATCAGCATTGGGACATGCTCTCTTATAAAGGATCAGCACTGGGACATGCTCTCCTATAACAGATCAGCACTGGGACATGCTCTACAATAACAGATCAACACTAGTCTGGGACATGCTCTCATATAACATGTCAGCAATGGGACTTTATCTACTATAACAGCTCAGCACTGGGACATGTTCTCCTATTACAGATCAACAGTGGGACATGCTCTCCTATAAGAGATTAGCACTAGGACATGTTCTCCTATAATAGATCAGCACTGAGACATGCTCTCCTATAAAAGAGGAGCACTGGGATGTGGTCTCATATAACACGTCAGCATGGGCACTTGCTCTCTTATAAGAGATCAGCACTTCAACATATTCTCCTATAACAGATCAGGATGGGATGTGATCAGCTACAACAGATCATCATCTGGATGTGCTCTGCTATAACAGATCAACACTGGGACATGCTCTGCTATAACAGATCAGCACTGGGACATGCTCAGGTATAACAGATCAGCACTGAGACATGCTCTCCTATAACAGATCAGCACTGGGATGTGCTTTCCTATAACAGATCAGCATGGGACATGCTCTCTTATAAAAGATCAGCACTGCGACATGATCTCCTATAACAGATCAGCACTGAGACATGCTCTCCTATAACAGATCAGCAGTGTGACATGCTGCCCTATAACAGATCAGCATGGGACATGCTCTCTTATAAAAGATCAGCACTGCGACATGCTCTCCTATAACAGATCAGCACTGAGACATGCTCTCCTATAACAGATCAGCACTGTGATGTGCTGCCCTATAACAGATCAGCATGGGACATGTTCTCTTATAAAAGATCAGCACTGAGACATGCTCTCCTATAACAGATCAACAGAGGGACGTGATCAGCTATAACAGATCAGCACTGTGACGTGCTGTTCTATAACAGATCAGCACTGGGACATGCTCTCCTTTAATAGATCAGCACTTTGATATACTCTACGATAACAGATCAGCACTGGGACATGCTCTCCTATAACAAATCAGCACTAAGATGTGCTCTCCTATAACAGATCAGCACTGGAACATGCTCTGCTATAACAGATCAGCACTGGGGCATGCTCTACGATAACAGATCAACACTAGTCTGGGACATGCTCTCATATAACATGTCAGCACTAGGACTTGCTCTCCTATAACAAGTCAGCAATAGGACATGCTCTCCTATAACAAATCAGCACTGGGACATGCTCTCATATAATAGATCAGCACTGGGACAGGTTCTCCTATAACAGATCAGCACTGGGATGTGATCAGCTATAACAGATCAACACTGGGACCTGCTCTCCTACAAGAGATCAGCACCAGGACATGTTCTCCTATAATAGATCAGCACTGAGACATGCTCTCCTATAAAAGAGGAGCACTGGGATGTGGTCTCATATAACACGTCAGCATGGGGATATGCTCTCTTATAAGAGATCAGCACTTCAACATGTTCTCCTATAACAGATCAGGATGGGATGTGATCAGCTACAACAGATCAGCATCTGGATGTGCTCTGCTATAACAGATCAGCACTGAGATGTGCTCTCCTATAACAGATCAGCATGGAACATGTCTTATAAAAGATCAGCACAGGGATATGCTCTCCTATAACAGATCAGCACAGGGACATGATCAGCTATAAAGGATCAGCAGTGGGACATGCACTCCTATAACAGATCAGCACAGGGACATGATCAGCTATAAAAGATCAGCACTGGGACATGCTCTCCTATAATAGATTGGCACTGTGACATGCTCTACGATAACAGATCAGTAGTGGGACATGCTCTCTTATAACTGGTCAGCACTAAGACATACTCTCCTATAAAAGAACAGCACTGGGACATGCTCTCCTATAACAGATCAGCACTGAGACATGCTCTCCTATAACAGATCAGCACTTGGATATGCTCTACGATAACAGATCAACACTAGTCTGGGAAATGCTCTCATATAACGTGCCAGCACTGGGACTTGCTCTCCTATAACAGATCAGCACTGAGACATGCTCGCATATAAAAGATCAGAACAGGGCCATGCTCTCCTATAACAGATCAGCACTGGGACGAGATCAGCTATAACAGATCAGCATGTGGATGTGCCCTGCTATAACAGATCAGCACTGAGATTTGCTCTACTATAACAGATCATCACTGGGATGTTCTCTCCTATAGCAGATCAGCAGTGGGTCATGCTCTCCTATAACTGATCAGCACTGGGACGTGCTCTCATATAACACGTCAGCACAAGGACGTGATCAGCTATAATAGATCAGCATTTGGACGTGCTATGCTATAACAGATCAGCACTGAAATGTTCTCTCCTATAACAGATCAGCATGCAACATGCCCTCTTATAAAAGATCAGCACAGGAACATGCTCTCCTATAACAGATCAGCACTGTGATGTGATCAGCTATAACTCATCTGCACTGGGACATGCTCTCCTATAAAATATCAGCACAGGGATGTGATCAGCTTTACCAGATCAGCAGTGGGACATGCTCTCCTATAAAGGATCAGCTCTGCGGCATGCTCTCCTATAACAGATCAGCATTGGGGCATGCTCTTCTATAACAGATCAGCACTGGGACATGTTCTTCTATAACAGACCAGCATGAGACATGCTCTCTTATAACAGGTCAGCACTGGGACATGCTCTCCTATAAAAGATCAGCAGTGGAATATGCTCTACAATAACAACACTAGTCTGGGACATGCTCTCATATAGCGTGTCAGCAATGGGACTTGCTCTCCTATAACAGATTAGCACTTGGACATTCTCTCCTATAACTGATCAGCACTGGGACATGATCAGCTATAACAGATCAGCATGTGGACGTGCTGTGCTATAACAGATCAGCAGTGAGATTTGCTCTCCTATAACAGATCAGCATTGCGATGTTCTCTCCTATAACAGATCAGCAGTGGGAAATGTTGTCCTATAACAGACAAGCACTGTGGCATGCTCTCCTATAACTGATCAGCATTGGGACATGCTGTCATATAAAACATCAGCAAAGGGATGTGATCAGCTATAACAGATCAACATGTGAACGTGCTCTGCTATAACAGATCAACACTGATATGTGCTTTCCTATAACAGATCAGCACTGGGAACTGCTCTCCTATAACAGATCCCCACTGGGACATGTCCTACTATAACAGATCAGCACTGAGACATGCTCTCCTATAACATCGCAGCACTGGGACATGTTCTCATATAACACGTCAGCACTGGGACATGCTCTCTTATAAGAGATCAGGACCTCAGCATGCTCTCCTATAACAGATCAGCATGTGGTCATGCTCCCCTATAACAGATCAGCACTGGTACATGCTCAGGTATAACAGATCAGCACTGCGGCATTCTATCCTATAACAGATCAGCACTGAGACATGCTCTCCTATAACAGATCAGCATGTGGACGTGCTCTGCTATAACTGATCAGCAGTGAGATGTGCTCTCCTATAACAGATCAGCATGGGACATGCTCTCTTATATAAGATCAGCACTGGGACATGCTCTCCTATAACAGATCAGCACTGTGACGTGCTCAGCTATAACATAGCACTCGGACATGCTCTCCTATAACAGATCAGCACAGGGACTTGATCAGCTATAAGAGATCAGCACTGGGACATGCTCTCCTATAAAAGATCAGCAGTAAGGAATGCCCACCTATAACAGATCAGCACTGGGACCTGTTCTCCTATAACAGATCTGCACTGGGACATGTTCTCCTATAGCAGAAAAGCACTGAGACATGCTCTCCCATAACAGAGCAGCACTGGGACTTGCTCTCCTATATCATGTCAGCAATGGCACATCCTCTGCTATAACAGATCAGCACTGGGACCTGTTCTCCTATAACAGATCTGCACTGGGACATGTTCTCCTATAGCAGATAAGCACTGAGACATCCTCTCCTATAACAGAGCAGCACTGGGATGTGCTCTCATATAACACGTCAGCACGGGGACATGCTTTCTTATAAGAGATCAGGACCTCAGCATGCTCTCCTATAGCAGATCAGCATGTGGACATGCTCCCCTATAACAGATCAGCACTGGGACATGCTCAGTTATAAAAGATCAGCACTGCGGCATCCTATCATATAACAGATCAGCAATGAGACATGCTTTCCTATAACAGATCAGCATGTGGATGTCCTCTGCTATAAATGATCAGCAGTGAGATGTGCTCTCCTATAACAGATCAGCATGGGACATGCTCTCTTATAAAATATCAGCACAGGGACATGTCTCCTATAACAGATCAGCACTGGGACCTGTTCTCCTATAACAGATCTGCACTGGGACATGTTCTCCTATAGCAGATAAGCACTGAGACATGCTCTCCTATAACAGAGCAGCACTGGGACGTGCTCTCATATAACATGTCAGCACTGGGACATGCTCTCTTATAAGAGATCAGGACCTCAGCATGCTCTCCTATAGCAGATCAGCATGTGGACATGCTCCCCTATAACAGATAAGCACTGGGACATGCTCAGGTATAACAGATCAGCACTGTGGCATCCTATCTTATAACAGATCAGCACTGAGACATGCTCTCCTATAACAGATCAGCATGTGGACGTGCTCTGCTATAAATGATCAGCAGTGAGATGTGCTCTCCTGTAACAGATCAGCATGGGACATGCTCTCTTATAAAAGATCAGCACTGGGACATGCTCTCCTATAACAGATCAGCACTGTGATGTGCTCAGCTATAACATAGCACTCGGACATGCTCTCCTATAACAGATCAGCACAGGGACTTGATCAGCTATAAGAGATCAGCACTGGGACATGCTCTCTTATAAAATATTAGCACTACAGAATGCCCTCCTATAACAGATCAGCACTGGGACCTGTTCTCCTATAACAGATCTGCACTGGGACATGTTCTCCTATAGCAGATAAGCACTGAGACATGCTCTCCTATAACAGAGCAGCACTGGGACTTGCTCTCCTATATCATGTCAGCAATGGTACATACTCTGCTATAACAGATCAGCACTGGGACCTGTTCTCCTATAACAGATCTGCACTGGGACATGTTCTCCTATAGCAGATAAGCACTGAGACATACTCTCCTATAACAAATCAGCACTGGGACATGCTTTCCTATAACAGATCAGCACTGGGACATGCTCTCTTATAATAGGTCACCACTGGGACATGCTCTCCTATAACAGATCAGCACTGGGATATGCTCTACGATAAAAGATCAGCACTAGTCTGGGATATGCTCTACGATAAAAGATCAGCACTAGTCTGGGACATGCTCTCATATAACGTGTCAGCACTGGGACATGCTCTCCTATAACAGATCAACACTGGGACATGCTCTCATATAACAGATCACCATGGGACATGCTCTCTTATAACAGGTCAGAACTAGGACATGCTCTCCTATAACAGAACAGCACTGGGACATGCTCTCTTGTAACAGGTCACCGCTGGGACATGTTCTCCTATAACAGATCAGCACTGGGATATGCTCTACGATAAAAGATCAACACTAGTCCGGGACATGCTCTCATATAACGTGTCAGCACTGGGACATGCTCTCTTAAAATAGATCAGCACTGGGACATGCTCTCCTATAACAGATCAACACTGGGACATGCTCTCATATAACAGATCAGCACAGGGACATGCTCTGCTATAACAGATCAACACTGGGATGTGATCACCTCTAACAGATCAGCATGTGGATGTGTTCTGCTATAACAGATCAGCACTGAGAATTACTCTGCTATAACAGATCAGCACTGGGAAGTTCTCTCCTGTAACAGATCAGCAGTGGGACATGCTCTCCTATAACTGATCAGCATTGGGATGTGCTCTCATATAACACGTCAGCACAGGGACGTGATCAGCTTTAACAGATCAGCACGTGGATGTGCTCTGCTATAAAAGATCAGCACTGAGATGTGCTCTCCTATAACAGATCAGCACTGGAACATTCTCTCCTATAACAGATTAGCAGTGGGACATGCTGTCCTATAACAGACAACCACTCTGGCATGCTCTGCTTTAACTAACCAGCATTGTGATGTGCTCTCATATAAAATGTCACCACAGGGACCTGATCAGCTATAACAGTTCAACATGTGGGTGTGCTCTGCTATAACAGATCAGCACTGAGATGTGCTCTCCTATAACAGGTCAGCATGGGACATGTTCTCCTATAAAGGATCATTACTGCGGAATGCCCTTCTATAACAGATCATCACTGGGACATGCTCTCCTATAACAGATCAGCACTGGGACATGCTCTATGATAACAGATAGATACTAGTCTGGGACATGCCCTCATATAAACTGTCAGCACTGGGACTTGCTCTCCTATATCAAGTCAGCACTGAGACATGCTCTCCTATAACAGATCGGCACTGGGACCTGCTCTCCTATAACAGATCAGCACTGGGGCATGTTTTCCTATATCAGATCAGCCCTGAGACATGCTCTCCTATAACAGGGCAGCACTGGGACATGCTCTCATATAACACGTCAGCACATAGACATGCTCTCTTATAAGAGATCAGCACCTCAGCATGCTCTATTATAGCAGATCAGCATGGGATGTGATCATCTACAACAAATCAGCATGTGGACATGCTCTGCTATAACAGATCAGCACTGCGACGTGATCAGCTATAACATATCAGCACTGGGACATGCTCTCCTATAAAGGATCATTACTGCGGAATGCCCTTCTATAACAGATTATCACTGGGACATGCTCTCCTATAACAGATCAGCACTGGGACATGCTCTATGATAACAGATAGATACTAGTCTGGGACATGCTCTCATATAAACTGTCAGCACTGGGACTTGCTCTCCTATATCAAGTCAGCACTAAGACATGCTCTCCTATAACAGATCAGCACTGGGACCTGCTCTCCTATAACAGATCAGCACTGGGGCATGTTTTCCTATAACAGATCAGCACTGAGACATGCTCTCCTATAACAGGGCAGCACTGGGACATGCTCTCATATAACACGTCAGTACATAGACATGCTCTCTTATAAGAGATCAGCACCTCAGCATGCTCTATTATAGCAGATCAGCATGGGATGTGATCATCTACAACAAATCAGCATGTGGACATGCTCTGCTATAACAGATCAGCACTGGGACATTCTCTCCTATAACAGATGAGCATTAGGACATGCTCAGGTATAACAGATCAGCACTGCGGCGTCCTCTCCTATAACAGATCAGCACTGAGACATGTTGTCCTATAACAGATCAGCACTAGGACGTGCTCTCCTATAATAGATCAGCCTGGGAGGTGATCAGCTATAAACGAGCAGCATGTGGACATGCTCTGCTATAACAGATCAGCACTCAGATGTGCTCTCCTAATACAGATCAGCATGGGACATGCTCTCTTATAAAAGATCAGCACAGGGACGTGCTCTCCTATAACAGATCAGCACAGGGATGAGATCAGCTATAACAGATCAGCATGTGGACGTGCTCTGCTATAAAAGTTCAGCACTGAGAATAGCTCTCCTATAACTGATTGGCACTGGGACGTGCTCTCCTATAGCAGATCAGCAGTGGGACATGCTGTCCTATAACAGATAAGCACTGTGGCATGATTTTCTATAACTGATCAGCAGTAGGACATGCTCTCATATAACATGTCAGCACAGGGACGTGATCAGCTATAATGGATCAGCATGTGAACGTGCTCTGCTATAACAGATCAGCACTGAGATGTTCTCACCTATAACAGATCAGCATGGGACATGCTCTCTTATAAAAGATCAGCACAGGGACTTGCTCTCCTATAACAGATCAGTACTGCGACATGTTCAGCTGTAACATGTCAGCACTGGGACATGCTCTCCTATAACAGATTAGCACAGGGACAAGATCAGCTATAACAGATCCGCACTGTGATGTGCTGTCCTATAACAGATCAGCAGTGGGACATGCTCTCCTACAACACATCATCACTGGGACATGCTCTCCTATAACAGATCAGCACTGGGACATGCTCTATGATAACCGATCGACACTAGTCTGGAACATGTTCTTATATAACATGTCAGCACTGGGACTTGCTTTCCTATAACAGGTCAGCACTAGGACATGCTCTAGTGTAACAGATCAACACTGGGTCGTGCTCCCCTATAACAGATCAGCATGGGACATGCTCTCTTATAAAAGATCTTCACTGGGATATGCCCTCCTATAACAGATCAGCACTGGGACGTGCTCTCCTATAACAGATCAGCACTGGGCCATGCTCTTTTATAACAGATCAGTATGGGACATGCTATCGAATAACAAATCATCACTGGGATATGCTCTCCTATATCAGATCAGCACTGCGACGTTATCAGCTTTAACATATCAGTACTGGCACATGATCTCCTTTAACAGATCAGCACAGGGACATGATCAGCTATAAAAGATGAAGACTGGGGTGTGCTCTCCTATAAAGGATCAGTACTGCTGCATGCTCTCCTATAACAGATCAGCACTGGGACATACTCTCCTATAAAAGATCAGCACTGGGACATGTTTTCCTGTAACAGATCAGCACTGGGACATGCCCTACGATATCAGAGCAACACTTGTCTGGGACATGCTCTCATATAAAATGTCAGCACTGGGACTTGCTCTCCTGTAACAGGGCAGCACTGGGACATGCTCTCCTATAACAGATCAGCACTGGGACATGCTCTATGATAACAGAGCAACACTAGTCTGGGACATTCTCGCCTATAACATGTCAGCACTGGGACTTGCTCTCCTGTAACAGATCAGCAGTGGGACATGCTCTGCTAGAACAGATCAACACTGGGACATGCTCAGCTATCACAGATCAGCACTGAGACATACTCTCTTATAACAGGTCAGCACTGGGACATGTTCTTGTATAACAGATCAGCACTGGGACATGCTCTCCTATAAGAGATCAGCACAGAGATGAGATCAGCTATAACAGATCAGCATGTGGACGTGCTCTGCTATAACAGATCAGCACTGAGAATAGCTCTCCTATAACTGATTGGCACTGGGACGTGCTCTCCTATAACAGATCAGCAGTGGGACATGCTGTCCTATAACAGATAAGCACTGTGGCATGATTTTCTACAACTGATCAGCAGTGGGACGTGCTCTCATATAACATGTCAGCACAGGGACGTGATCAGCTATAATGGATCAGCATGTGGACGTGCTCTGCTATAACAGATCAGCACTGAGATGTTCTCACCTCTAACAGATCAGCATGGGACATGCTCTCTTATAAAAGATCAGCACAGGGACATGTTCTCCTATAACAGATCAGCACTGCAACATGTTCAGCTGTAACATGTCAGCACTGGGGCATGCTCTCCTATAACAGATTAGCACAGGGACATGATCAGCTATAACAGATCCACACTGTGATGTGCTGTCCTATAACAGATCAGCAGTGGGACATGCTCTCCTACAACAGATCATCACTGGGACATGCTCTCCTATAACAGATCAGCACTGGGACATGCTCTATGATAACCGATCAACACTAGTCTGGAACATGTTCTCATATAACATGTCAGCACTGGGACTTGCTTTCCTATAACAGGTCAGCACTAGGACATGCTCTAGTGTAACAGATCAGCACTGGGCCGTGCTCTCCTATAACAGATCAGCATGGGACATGCTCTCTTATAAAATATCATCACTGGGATATGCCCTCCTATAACAGATCAGCACTGGGACGTGATCTCCTATAACAGATCAGCACTGGGCCATGCTCTTTTATAACAGATCAGTATGGGACATGCTCTCGAATAACAAATCATCACTGGGATATGCTCTCCTATAACAGATCAGCACTGCGACATTATCAGCTTTAACATATCAGTACTGGCACATGATCTCCTATAACAGATCAGCACAGGGACATGATCAGCTATAAAAGATCAGCACTGGGGTGTGCTCTCCTATAAAGGATCAGTACTGCTGCATGCTCTCCTATAACAGATCAGCACTGGGACATACTCTCCTATAACAGATCAGCACTGGGACATGTTTTCGTGTAACAGATCAGCACTGGGACATGCCCTACGATATCAGAGCAACACTTGTCTGGGACATGCTCTCATATAAAATGTCAGCACTGGGACTTGCTCTCCTTTAACAGGGCAGCACTGAGACATGCTCTCCTAAAACAGATCAGCACTGGGACATGCTCTATGATAACAGAGCAACACTAGTCTGGGACATGCTCGCCTATAACATGTCAGCACTGGGACTTGCTCTCCTGTAACAGATCAGCAGTGGGACATGCTCTGCTAGAACAGATCAACACTGGGACATGCTCAGCTATAACAGATCAGCACTGGGACATACTCTCTTATAACAGGTCAGCACTGGGACATGTTCTTGTATAACAGATCAGCAATGGGACATGCTCTCCTATAACAGGTCAGCACTGTGACATGCTCTCATATAACAGATCAGCACTGGGACATGCTCTCCTATAATAGATCAACACTGGGACATGCTCTCTTATAACACTTCAGCACAGGGACGTGCTTTCCTATAACAGATCACCACTGGGACATGATCTCCTACAACAAATCAGTACTGGGATATCATCTCCTATAACAGATCAACACTGAGATGTGGTCTCATATAGCTTGTCAGCACAGAGACGTGATCAGCTATAACAGATCAGTATGTGGACATGCTCTGCTATAACAGATCAGCACTGAGATGTGCTCTCCTATAACAGATCAGCATGGAACATGTCTTATAAAAGATCAGCACAGGGATATGCTCTCCTATAACAGATCAGCACAGGGACATGATCAGCTATAAAAGATCAGCACTGGGACATGCTCTCCTATAATAGATCAGCACTGTGACATGCTCTACGATAACCGATCAGTAGTGGGACATGCTCTCTTATAACTGGTCAGCACTAAGACATACTTTCCTATAAAAGAACAGCACTGGGACATGCTCTCTTATAACAGTTCACCACTGGGACACACTCTTCTATAACAGATCAGCACTGGGATATGCTCTACGATAACAGATCAACACTAGTCTGGGAAATGCTCTCATATAAAGTGTCAGCACTGGGGCTTGCTCTCCTATAACAGATCAGCACTGGGACTTGCTCTCCTGTAACAGATCAGCACTAGTAAATGCTCTCCTATAACAGCTTAGCACTGGGACATGCTCGCATATAACAGATCAGAACAGGGCCATGCTCTCCTATAACAGATCAGCACTGGGACGAGATCAGCTATAACAGATCAGCATGTGGATGTGCCCTGCTATAACAGATCAGCACTGAGATTTGCTCTACTATAACAGATCATCACTGGGATGTTCTCTCCTATAACAGATCAGCAGTGGGTCATGCTCTCCTATAACTGATCAGCATTGGGACGTGCTCTCATATAACACGTCAGCACAGGGACGTGATCAGCTATAATTGATAAGCATTTGGACATGCTATGCTATAACAGATCAGCACTGAAATGTTCTCTCCTATAACAGATCAGCATGCGACATGCCCTCTTATAAAAGATCAGCACAGGGACATGCTCTCCTATAACAGATCAGCACTGTGATGTGATCAGCTATAACTCATCTGCACTGGGACATGCTCTCCTATAAAATATCAGCACAGGGATGTGATCAACTTTACCAGATCAGCAGTGGGACATGCTCTCCTATAAAGGATCAGCACTGCGGCATGCTCTCCTATAACAAATCAGCATTGGGGCATGCTCTCCTATTACAGATCAGCACTGGGACATGTTCTCCTATAACAGACCAGCATGAGACATGCTCTCTTATAACAGGTCAGCACTGGGACATGCTCTCCTATAACAGATCAGCAGTGGAATATGCTCTACAATAACAACACTAGTCTGGGACATGCTCTCATATAGCGTGTCAGCAATGGGACTTGCTCTCCTATAACAGATTAGCACTTGGACATTCTCTCCTATAACTGATCAGCACTGGGACATGATCAGCTATAACAGATCAGCATGTGGACGTGCTGTGCTATAACAGATCAGCAGTGAGATTTGCTCTCCTATAACAGATCAGCAGTGGGAAATGTTGTCCTATAACAGACAAGCACTGTGGCATGCTCTCCTATAACTGATCAGCATTGAGACATGCTCTCATACAAAACATCAGCAAAGGGACATGATCAGCTATAACAGATCAGCATGTGAATGTGCTCTGCTATAACAGATCAACACTGAGATGTGCTGTCCTATAACAGATCAGCACTGGGAACTGCTCTCCTATAACAGATCCCCACTGGGACATGTCCTACTATAACAGGTCAGCACTGAGACATGCTCTCCTATAACAGAGCAGCACTGGGACGTGCTCTCATATAACACGTCAGCACTGGGACATGCTTTCTTATAAGAGATCAGGACCTCAGCATGCTCTCCTATAGCAGATCAGCATGTGGACATGCTCCCCTATAACAGATCAGCAGTGAGATGTGCTCTTATGTAACAGATCAGCATGGGACATGCTCTTTTATAAAAGATCAGCACTGGGACATTCTCTCCTATAACAGATCAGCACTGTGACATGCTCAGCTATAACATAGCACTCGGACATGCTCTCCTATAACAGATCAGCACAGGGACTTGATCAGCTATAAGAGATCAGCACTGGGACATGCTCTCCTATAAAATATCAGCACTACGGAATGCCCTCCTATAACAGATCAGCACTGGGACCTTTTCTCCTATAACAGATCTGCACTGGGACATGTTCTCCTATAGCAGATAAGCACTGAGACATGCTCTCCTATAACAGAGCAGCACTGGGACTTGCTCTCCTATATCATGTCAGCAATGGTACATGCTCTGCTATAACAGATCAGCACTGGAACCTGTTCTCCTATAACAGATCTGCACTGGGACATGTTCTCCTATAGCAGATAAGCACTGAGACATGCTCTCCTATAACAAATCAGCACTGGGACATGCTTTCCTATAACAGATCAGCACTGGGACATGCTCTCCTATAACAGATAAGCCCTGGGACATGCTCTCCTATAACAGATCAGCACTGGGATATGCTCTACGATAAAAGATCAACACTAGTCCGGGACATGCTCTCATATAACGTGTCAGCACTGGGACTTGCTCTCCTAAAATAGATCAGCACTGGGACATGCTCTCCTATAACAGATCAACACTGGGACATGCTCTCATATAACAGATCAGCACAGGGACATGCTCTGCTATAACAGATCAAGACTGGGATGTGATCAGCTCTAACAGATCAGCATGTGGACATGCTCTGCTATAACAGATCAGCACTGAGATGTTCTCACCTATAACAGATCAGCATGGGACATGCTCTCTTATAAAAGATCAGCACAGAGACATGCTCTCCTATAACAGATCAGCACTGCGACATGTTCAGCTGTAACATGTCAGCACTGGGACATGCTCTCCTATAACAGATCAGCACTGGGACATGTTCTTCTTTCACAGGTCAGCACTGGGACTTGCTCTCCTATAACAGATCAGGGATCAGATGTGCTCTCCTATAACAAGTCAGCACTGGGCTGTGCTCTTCTATAACAGATCAGCATGGGACATGCTGTCTTATAAAAGACCATCACTGGGATATGCTCTCCTATAACAGATCAGCACTGGGACCTGCTCTCCTATAACAGATCAGCACTGGGACATGTTGTACTATAACAGATCAGCATGTGGACATGCTCTGTTATAACAGATCAGCACTGAGATGTGCTCTCCTATAATAGATCAGAACTGTGACGTGCTACTATAACAGATCAGCACTGGGACATGCTCTCCTATAACAGATCAGCACAGGGACATGATCAGCTATAACAGATTAGCACTGGGACTTGCTCTCCTATAAAGGATCAGCATTGGGACATGCTCTCCTATAATAGATCAGCAATGGGACGTGCTCTCCTATAACAGATCAGTAGTGGGACATGCTTTCTTATAATAGGTCAGCACTGGGACATGCTCTCCTATAACAGATCAGCAG
Source organism: Protopterus annectens (assembly GCF_019279795.1). NCBI lineage: Eukaryota > Metazoa > Chordata > Ceratodontiformes > Protopteridae > Protopterus > Protopterus annectens. The sequence continues at coordinate 12,365,931 of NC_056749.1, read as the reverse complement.
AGGGACTTGATCAGCTATATCAGCACTGGAACATGCTCTCCTATAAAGGATCAGCACTGCAGAATGCCCTCCTATACCAGATCAGCACTGGGACATGCTTTCCTATAACAGATCAGCACTGGGACATGCTCTACGGTAAGAGATCAACACTAGTCTGGGACATGTTGTCATATAACATGTCAGCACTGGGACTTGTTCTCCTATACCAGGCCAGCACTGGGACATGCTCTCCTATAAGAGATCAACACTGGGACCTGCTCTCCTAGAATAGATCAGCACTGGACATGTCCTATAACAGATCAGCACTGAGACATGCTCTCCTATAACAGAGTAGCACTGGGACATGCTGTCATATAACACGTCAGCACGGGGACATACTCTCTTAAAAGAGATCAGCACCTCAGCATGCTCTCCTATAACAGATCAGCATGGGATGTGATCAGCTATAACAAAGCAGCACGTGAACATGCTCTGCTATAAAAGATCAGCTCTGGGGCATGCTCTCATATAACAGATCAGCATTGGGATGTGTTCTGCTATAACAGATCATCATTGGGACCTGAACAGATATAACAGATCAGCAGTGGGACATCCTCTCCTAAAACAGATCAGCACCGGGACCTGCTCTCCTATAAGAGATCAAAACTAGGACATGTTCTCCTTAATAGATCAGCACTGAGACATGCTCTCCTAAAACAGAGAATCTCTGGGACATGGTATCATATAACACGTCAGCATGGGGACATGCTCTCTTATAAGAGATCAGCACCTCAGCGTGCTCTCCTATAACAGATCAGGATGGGATGTGATCAGCTATAACAGATCAGCATGTGGACGTGCTCTGCTATAACAGATCAACACTGGGACATGCTCTCCTATAACAGATCAGCACTGGGACATGCTCAGGTATAACAGATCAGCACTGCGGTGTCTTCTCCTATAACAGATCTGCACTGGGACATGCTCAGGTATAACAGATCAGCACTGCGGTGTCTTCTCCTATAACAGATCAGCATGTGGATGTGCTCTGCTATAACGGATCAGCACTGAGATATTCTCTCCTATAACAGATCAGCACTGGGACATGCTGTCCTATAACAGATCTGAACTGGGACGTGATCAGCTATAACAGATCAGCATGTGGACGTGCTCTGCTATAACAGATCAGCACTGAGATGTTCTCTCCTATAACAGATCAGCACTGGGACATGATCTCCTATAACAGATCAGCACAGGGACTTGATCAGCTATAACAGATCAGCATTGTGATGTGCTGTCCTATAACAGATTAGCACTGGGACATAGTCTCCTATTATAGATCAGCTCTGTGACATGCTCTACGATAACAGATCAGCACTGGGACATGCTCTCCTATAACAGATAAGCACTGGGACATGCTCTCCTATAAAAGATCAGCACTTGGACATGCTCTTCTATAATAGGTCAGCACTGGGACATGCTCTCATATAACAGACCAGCACTGGGACATGCTCTCCTATAAAAGATCGGCACTGGGACGTGATCAGCTATAATAGATCAGCACTGGGACATGCTCTCCTATAAAAGATCAGCACTGGGACATGCTCTCCTATAACAGATCAGCAGTGGGACATGCTCTCCTATAACAGACAAGCACTGTGGCATGCTCTCCTATAAATGATCAGCACTGGGATGTTCTCTCATATAACACGTCAGCACAGGGACGTGCTCTCCTATAACAGATCAGCACTGGGATGTGCTCTCCTATAACAGATCAACACTGGGACATGATCTATAACAGATCAGCACTGGGATATGCTCTCTTATAACAGATCATCACTGGGACATGCTCTCCTATAACAGATCAGCACTGGAAAATGCTCTATGATAACAGATCAACACTAGTCTGAGACATGCTCTCATATAACATGTCAGCACTGGGACTTGCTCTTTTGTAACAGGTCAGCACTGGGACATGGTCTCCTATAACAGATCAGCACTGGGACGTGCTCTCCTATAACAGATCAGCACTGGGACATGTTCTCCTATAACAGATCAGCACTGGGACATACTCTCCTATAACAGATCAGGACTGAGATGTGCTCTCCTATAACAGATCAGCATGGGGCATGCTCTCTTATAAAAGATCATCACAGGGACATGCTCTCCTATAACTGATCAGCACTGGGAAGTGATCAGCTATAACAGATCAGCACTGAGATTAGCTCTTCTATAACAGATCAGCACTGTGCCATGCGCTCCTATAACAGAGCAGCTCTGGGACATGCTCTGGTATAACAGATCAGCAATGGGGCATGCTCTACGATAACAGAGCAATACTTTTCTGGGACATGCTTTCATATCGTATATAAATTTATTTGAGTCTATTTTTATATTTGTGTCACAAAATAATATCAAATAAATTGTATAGTTGTGAATTAATGTAGTGAAAATTTTTTCCAATGAGTTGTACTTTAAATGTAATGAATGTATATATAGTAATTGTTAAATAATAAATAATAAATAATAAATGTTAAATATTAAATATTAAATATTATAAAACTAAGTAAAATCTAATTTAATTTAATATTTATGTTAACATTACATTTAAATTTGATGAATTTTATTTTGTTATAATGGTGTTTAACAAGAATAAATTGTATAATGTTACGTTGACATGATGAATTATGCCAATTATTATTAAATTTGATAAGTTTTATAGGTAAAATGAGTAAAACATGTTAAAAAATGGGAATAAAAAATAATTTAAATAATTTGTTACAAATAGTTTTAATAATTAAAAATATATGTACAAACATTATTGTACCTTTAGATTAGTAATATCAAATTACATAACTATTTTTGTATATATATATGGTAATAGTACAAATAAATGGAAGGACTGTGAGAACATATCTAGGTAGAAAAAGTGTATATGATGTGTATAAGAAAAATAAAGAAAACATTGTGGGTGTGTTATTGGCTACTAAATAATTTGTGATTTTAACTTCAATATACTGGTAATGGATACTTGTTCGTTGATACCAGGCCACTTGTTGGCGTTTAATCTTAGTTGCCAAATACATTCTTTGGCTTCCAAAAGGGTCTTAATAGACTCAAATAAATTTATATACAATGTTTATGTTAATGTGAGGAGTTGTAGTATGAACAAAATATTTTTAAATTTTACAACAAAGTGACACAATGGTTAAATTCTTGGTTAATGTTTGCATTAGTAGTTTTATTTTAACTTATTTTAAATGTATTCCTCATTCACTGCCAACATAATACAGGTTTCAGTCAATGAGTGTTGATTGACCTAATTATGTAATTAGACTAATCACAGTAAGTGTATTTAAGGGACGTTCTAGGCTAATGTATTTTGTACTCTGATGATGCCCTGACATGGAAGGGTGAAAGCGCTTAGTACTGCTGTTTACAACTGTTTACAACTGTTTTTACTGTTTTCGTTGTGGTCCAGTTTTATTCGAAATAAAGAAGATTGTGCACCAACTCTAGGAGTCAAGGTTCTGATTGTTGCTGCTTACTAGTCTTGGTTGGAAGTTTGTTTTACATGCTTTCATATAACATGTCAGCACTGGGACTTGTTCTCCTGTAACAGGTCAGGACTGGGACATACTCTCCTATAAGAGATCAGGACTGGGGCATGCTTTCCTATAACAGGTCAGCACTGGGACATGCTCTCATATAATAGATCAGCAATAGTACGTGCTCTCCTACAACAGATCAGCACTGGGACATGCTCTCCTATAACAGATCAGCACATGGACTTGATCAGCTATAACAGATCAGCACTGGGACGTGCTCTCCTATAACAGATCAGTACAGGGATGTGCTCTCCTATAACAGATCAGCACTGGGACATGCTCTCCTATAACAGATCAGCACTGAGACATGCTCTCCTATAACAGATCAGCACTGGGACATGCTCTACGATAACAGATCAACACTAGTCTGGGACATGCTCTCATATAACATGTCAGCACTGGGACTTGCTATCCTATAACAGGTCAGCACTGGGGCATGCTCTCCTATAACAGATCAGCACTGGGACATGTTCTCTTAAACAGATCAGCACTGGGACATCCTCTCCTATAACAGATCAACACTTGGACATGCTCTCCCACAACAGAGCAGCACTGGGACATGCTCTCCTATAACAGGTCAGCACTGGGACATGCTCTCCTATAAGAGATCATCACTGGGGCATGCTCTCCTATAACACATCAGCACTGAGACATGCTCTCCTATAACAGATCAGCCCTGCGGCGGCGTGCTCTCCTACAACAGAGCAGCACTGGGGCATGCTCTCCTATAACATATCAGCATGGGACACGCTCTCGTGTAAAAGGTCAGCATTGGGACATGCTCTCTTATAACAGATTAGCACTGGGACATGCTCTCGTATAACAGATCAGCACTGGGACGTGATCAGCTCTAACAGTTCAGCACAGCGACATGGTCTCCTATTACAGATCAGCACTGGAACATACTCTCCTATAACCGATCAGCACTGGGAGATACTCTTCTATAACAGATCAGCACTGGGACATGCTCTGCTATACCAGATCAGCACTTGGACATGGTCTCCTGTAATAGATAAGCTTTGTGACATGCTCTACGATAACAGATCAGCACTGGGACATGCTCTCCTATAACAGATCAGCAGTGGGTCATGCTCTCCTATAAAAGATCAGCACTGGGACATGCTCTCCTATAACAGGTCAGCACTGGGACATGCTCTCCTATAACAGATCAGCACTGGGATATGCTCTCATATAACAGACCAGCACTGGGACATGCTCTCCTATAAAAGATCAGCACTGGGATGTGATCAGCTATAACAGATCAGCACTGGGGCGTGCTCTCCTATAACAGGTCAGCAGTGGGACATGCTCTCTTATAACAGACAAGCACTGTGGCATGCTCTCCTATAACAGAGGAGCACTGGGATGTGCTCTCATATAACACGTCAGCACAGGGGCGTGCTCTCCTATAACAGATCAGCACTGGGATGTTCTCTCCTATAACAGATCAACACTGGGACATGATCTATAACAGATCAGCACTGGGATATGCTCTCTTATAACATATCAGCACTGGGACATGCCCTCTTATAACAGGTCAGCACTGGGACATGCTTTCCTATAACAGATCATCACTGGGACATGCTCTCCTATAACAGATCAGCACTGGAAATTGCTCTATGATAACAGATAAACACTAGTCTGAGACATGCTCTCATATAACATGTCAGCACTGGGACTTGCTCTTTTATAACAGGTCAGCACTGGGACATGGTCTCCTATAACAGATCAGCACTGGGACGTGCTCTCCTATAACAGATCAGCACTGGGACATGTTCTCCTATAACAGATCAGCACTGGGACATACTCTCCTATAACAGATCAGCACTGGGACGTGCTCTCCTATAACAGATCAGCACTGGGACATGTTCTCCTATAACAGATCAGCACTGGGACATACTCTCCTATAACAGATCAGGACTGAGATGTGCTCTCCTATAACAGATCAGCATGGGGCATGCTCTCTTATAAAAAATCAGCACATGGACATGCTCTCCTATAACTGATCAGCACTGGGAAGTGATCAGCTATAACAGATCAGCACTGAGATTAGCTCTTCTATAACAGATCAGCACTGTGCCGTGCGCTCCTATAACAGAGCAGCTCTGGGACATGCCCTGGTATAACAGATCAGCAATGGGACATGCTCTATGATAACAGAGGAATACTTTTCTGGGACATGCTCACATATAACATGTCAGCACTGGGACTTGCTCTCCTGTAACAGGTCAGCACTGGGACATACTCTCCCATAACAGATCAGCACTGGGGCTTGCTCTCCTATAACAGATCAGCACTGGGACATGGTCTCATATAACAGGTCAACATGAGTATGTGCTCTCTTATAACAGATCAGTATGTGGACGTGCTCTGTTATAACAGATCAGCACTGAGATGTGCTCTCCTACAACAGAGCAGCACTGGGGCATGCTCTCCTATAACCGATCAGCACTGGGACTTGCTCTCCTGTAACAGGTCAGCACTGGGACATACTCTCCTATAAGAGATCAGGACTGGGGCATGCTTTCCTATAACAGATCAGCACTGGGACATGCTATACGATAACAGAGCAACACTAGTCTGGGACATGCTCTCATATAACTTGTCAGCACTGGGACATGCTCTCCTATAACAGATCAGTACAGGGATGTGCTCTCCTATAACAGATCAGCACTGGGACATGCTCTCCTATAACAGATCAGCACTGGGACATGCTCTACGATAACAGATCAACACTAGTCTGGGACATGCTCTCATATAACATGTCAGCACTGGGACTTGCTATCCTATAACAGGTCAGCACTGGGGCATGCTCTCCTATAACAGATAAGCACTGGGACATGTTCTCTTAAACAGATCAGCACTGGGGCATGCTCTCCTATAACAGATCAGCACTGGGACATGCTCTCCCATAACAGATCAGCACTGGGGCTTGCTCTCCTATAACAGATCAGCTCTGGGACATGCTCTCGTATAACAGATCTGCACTGGGACGTGATCAGCTATAAGAGATCAGCACTGGGACATGGTCTCATATAACAGGTCAACATGAGTATGTGCTCTCTTATAACAGATCAGTATGTGGACATGCTCTGTTATAACAGATCAGCACTGAGATGTGCTCTCCTACAACAGAGCAGCACTGGGGCATGCTCTCCTATAACCGATCAGCACTGGGGCATGCTCTCCTATAACAGGTCAGCACTGGGACATGCTCTCCTATAATAGATCAGCACTGGGGCTTGCTCTCCTATAACACATCAGCACTGAGACATGCTCTCCTATAACAGATCAGCATGGGACACACTCTCGTGTAAAAGGTCAGCATTGGGACTTGCTCTCCTCTAACTGATCAGCATGGGACATACTCTCTTATAACAGATTAGCACTGGGACATGCTCTTGTATAACAGATCAGCACTGGGACGTGATCAGCTCTAACAGTTCAGCACAGTGACATGGTCTTCTATTACAGATCAGCACAGGGACATACTCTCCTATAACCGATCAGCACTGGGACATACTCTTCTATAACAGATCAGCACTGGGACATGCTCTCCTGTAACAGATCAGCACGGGACATGCTCTTCTATAACAGATCAACACTGGGACATACTCTTCTATAACAGATCAGCACTGGGACATACTCTCCTATAACAGATCAGCACTGGGACATACTCTCCTAAAACAGATCAGCACTGGGACATGCTCTTCTATAACAGATCAGCACTGGGACATACTCTCCTATACCATATCAGCATAGGAACATGCTCTGCTATACCAGATCAGCACTGGGATATGCTCTTCTATAACAGATCAGCACTGGGACATGCTCTTCTATAACAGATCAGCACTGGGACATGCTCTTCTATAACAGGTCATCACTGGGACATGCTCTCCTATAACAGATCAGCACTGGGACATACTCTTCTATAACAGGTCAGCACTGGGACATGCTCTGCTATACCAGATCAGCACTGGGACATGCTCTCCTATAACAGATCAGCACTGGGAAGGGAAGTGCATTCTGTTTGCTGGAAGAGTTCAGGATTTGAAGTATCTCATCGCAGTAGAACAAGCCAGCTTCAGAATGCACCTTCTTTAGTTGAATTTGTCAGGTGTGAGACCTACTTCCCACACAGGGACAGTTTAATGCTTGAAAGAACCTGACCTTCCTGGGGCAGGCCATAATTGATATATGTCTTCTATCTGCTGGCTCAGCCAGAGCTGGGATGTACTTCCCCTCAGTGGAACAAATCTGTAATAAAATATACCTTCCCCCATTTATTAGGATTTGTCAACATAGAGATGTGCCTGTCTTATTGGGAGATGTCAGCACTGGGGTCTCCTGCCATCATTGGCTAGTTTGGCACTGGAGGTGTACTTCCCATCAGTGCCTCAGGGAAATAGGTCAGGACTAGGGTTACTTCTCATCAATAGGGTAGGTCAACACTGGGATGTACTGCTCTTCAGAGGACTAGGTCTTCACTGAGATTGACATTCCTTTTGTGGGTTTAAATCTGCCTTGGGATGGTCCTACTCTCACTGGTATAGGTCTGTACTGACAGCCTCTCCTTGATGAAATGAGGCAGCACTTGGATGCACTTCTTCTCAGTGGAACGGGTCAACAGTGGGACGTACAACACTCACTTGCATAACTCAGCACTAGGTTGTACCATTCTAATAGGTGTAGATGGGCATTAGCCAGAAAAATAGTTGCCATCCTGATTCAAAACACAGCAATATTTTCTGAATGATACCTGACTACTGGCTTAAAGAAAAGACCCAGAGGATATATGATTATGTAGGTAAGGAGTGGTCATCCCATGTAAGTAGGCAAACACTGAGCAAAAAAGTCTTACTTAACGAATATAACAGTTGGTACTACTGATTATCATAGATCAGTCGTACTAGTTATACGAATACTCTTAGCATGTTTTATGGTGTTATCAATGATGATTATCGTATGGAGAAATAGAAATATACATTCAGAAGGGCACTATTTCTTTTTGCGAATGGTATATACTATATATGAAAAGCAGTTGTGATTTCTGATCATGCTTCTGGCATGTACCATGACCGAAAGACATTTACTTGGCTCAGTTTACTCACATGCTTAATATGCTGAGAGAATAAATGACACGTTGTGGCATACATGCCTATATCCTGTGCTATGTCTGTGCTGACACCTTATGTCACTTTTGAATTATTGTACTGTTCTTAGTACACTTTGGCACCCATGGGTGAATCTTGCAGCTTTCTGCTTATTGTACTGAGCTTGCTATCCTTGTGGCACCCATGTCTATATCCTCTCACCTTCTGCCTTATCTTACCATCTGTGCCAAGTATCTGGTTCTGCCTTATTGTACCATAGGTACAGTATTTAGCTTTCTACTTCACTGGTGGCACCCATATGTAAACTTGTTAGCATTAGCACTGCATACACTGTTGGACTTTGCAGCTGATATCATACAGTGTGTGTAGTTTTTGGTTCCACTTCATCAGACTGTATGTATAGTATTTAGTTCTATTCTCATCAGTGACACCCATATATGGACTCACTGGCAGTACCATAGCACACGCTGTAAGACCAGACAGCTAATATCTTACTGGATGTATAGTATTTAGTTTTATTACTCATCAGTGACGCCAATATATGGACTCATTGGCAGTACCATAGCATAGCCCCCCCTGCTTATAGGTAGGTTAAGTGTGTTTGTGTGTGTTGTTAAGTTTGTTTAGTTAGGTAGGTGTATGTGTGTATGTGATTATGTCCTGGCTTGTGTGTGTGAATGGTCGCGATTGTAGTATTCGTGATTGTGGGTTTTCGTGTATGTGGTTTTTCGACTATTCAATCTCGAAATACTGAAATTCAACATTTCAGTATGTCGAGATTGTATAGTGAATCAAGTATGGACTCATTGACAGTACCATAGCACACGCTGTTAGACTAGAGAGCTAATATCTTACAGTATGTATAGTATTTAGTTTTATTCCTCATCAGGGACATCCATATATAGACTCATTGGCAGTACCATAGCACGCGCTGTTACATCAGAGAGCTAATATCTTACTGTATGTATAGTATTTAGTTTTATTCATCTCTGATGCCCATATATGGACTCAATGGCAGTACCATAGCACACACTGGTAGACCAGACAGCTAATATCTTACTGTATGTGTAGTATTTAGTTTTATTCATCAGTGATGCCCATATATGGACTCATTGGCAGTACCATAGCACACGCTGGTAGACCAGACAGCTAATATCTTACTGTATGTGTAGTATTTAGTTTTATTCATCAGTGATGCCCATATTTGGACTCATGGCAGTACCATAGCACATGCTGGTAGACCAGACTGCTAATATTGGGACATTGGGACCTGAACAGATATAACAGATCAGCAGTGGGACATGCTCTCCTAGAACAGATCAGCACTGGGACCTGCTCTCCTATAAGAGATCAAAACTGGGACATGTTCTCCTTAATAGATCAGCACTGAGACATGCTCTCCTAAAACAGAGAATCACTGGGACGTGGTATCATATAACACGTCAGGATGGGGACATGCTCTCTTATAAGAGATCAGCACCTCAGCATGCTCTCCTATAACAGATCAGCACTGCGGTATCTTCTCCTATAACAGATCAGCATGTGGATGTGCTCTGCTATAACAGATCAGCACTGAGATATTCTCTCCTATAACAGATCAGCACTTTGACATGCTCTCCTATAACAGATCTGAACTGGGACATGATCAGCTATTACAGATCAGCATGTGGACGTGCTCTGCTATAACAGATCAGCACTGAGATGTTCTCTCCTATAACAGATCAGCACTGGGACATGCTCTCCTATAACAGATCAGCACAGGGACTTGATCAGCTATAACAGATCAGCCCTGTGATGTGCTGTCCTATACCAGATCAGCCCTGGGACATGGTCTCTTATAATAGATCAGCTCTGTGACATGCTCTACAATAACAGATCAGCACTGGGACATGCTCTCCTATAACAGATCAGCACTGGGACATGCTCTCCTATAACAGATCAGCACTGGAACATGCTCTCCTATAACAGATCAGCACCTGGACATGCTCTTCTATAACAGGTCAACACTGGGACATGCTCTCATATAACAGACCAGCACTGGGACATGCTCTCCTATAAAAGATCAGCACTGGGACGTGATCAACTATAACAGATCAACACTGAGACGTGCTCTCCTATAACAGATCAGCAGTGGGATATGCTCTCCTATAACAGACAAGCACTGTGGCATGCTCTCCTATAACAGAGCAGCACTGGGATATGCTCTCATATAACACGTCAGCACAGGGACGTGCTCTCCTATAACAGATCAGCACTCGGATGTGCTCTCCTATAACATATCAGCACTGGGACATGCCCTCTTATAACAGGTCATCACTGGGACATGCTTTCCTATAGCAGAGCATCACTGGGACATGCTCTCCTATAACAGATCAGCACTGGAAAATGCTCTACGATAACAGATCAACACTAGTCTGAGACATGCTCTCATATAACATGTCAGCACTAGGACTTACTCTTCTATAACAGGTCAGCACTGGGACATGATCTCCTCTAACAGATCAGCACTGGGATGTGCTCTCCTATAACAGATCAGCACTGGATCATGTTCTCCTATAACAGATCAGCACTGGGACATACTCTCCTATAACAGATCAGGACTGAGATGTGCTCTCCTATAACATATCAGCACTGGGACATGCCCTCTTATAACAGGTCATCACTGGGACATGCTTTCCTATAACAGAGCATCACATGGACATGCTCTCCTATAACTGATCAGCACTGGGAAGTGATCAGCTATAACAGATCAGCATGTGGAAGTGCTCTGCTATAACAGATTAGCACTGAGATTAGCTCTTCTATAACAGATCAGCACTGTGCCGTGCGGTCCTATAACAGAGCAGCTCTGGGACATGCTCTGGTATAACAGATCAGCAATGGGGCATGCTCTACGATAACAGAGGAATACTTTTCTGGGACATGCTCTCATATAACATGTCAGCACTGGGACTTGCTCTCCTGTAACAGGTCAGCACTGGGACATACTCTCCTATAAGAGATCAGCACTGGGACATGCTTTCCTATAACAGATCAGCACTGGGACATGCTATACGATAATAGAGCAACACTAGTCTGGGACATGCTCTCATATAACTTGTCAGCACTGGGACTTGCTCTCCTGTAACAGGTCAGCACTGGGACATGCTCTCATATAATAGATCAGCACTGGGACATGTTCTCTTAAACAGATCAACACTGGGACATGCTCTCCTTTAACAGATCAGCACTGGGACATGCTCTCCTATAACAGTTCAGCACTGAGACATGCTCTCCTATAACAGATCAGCACTGGGACATGCTCTATGATAACAGATCAACACTAGTCTGGGACATGCTCTCATATAACATGTCAACACTGTTACTTGCTCTCCTATAACAGGTCAGCACTAGGGCATGCTCTCCTATAACAGATCAGCACTGGGACATGTTCTCTTAAACAGATCAACACTGGGACATGCTCTCCTTTAACAGATCAGCACTGGGACATGTTCTCTTAAACAGATCAACACTGGGACATGGTCTCATATAACAGGTCAACACGAGTATGTGCTCTGTTATAACAGATCAGTATGTGGACGTGCTCTGTTATAACAGATCAGCACTGAGGTGTGCTCTCCTATAACAGATCAGCAGTGGGACATGCTCTCCTATAACAGACAAGCACTGTGGCATGCTCTCCTATAACAGATCAGCACTGGGACGTGCTCTCCTATAACAGATCAACACTGGTATATGCTCTCTTATAAAAGATCGGCATTGGGACATTCTCGCCTATAACAGATCAGGACTGGGATATGCTGTCCTATAACAGAACAACAATGAGATGTGCTCTCAAATAACACGTCAACACAGGGACATACTCTCTTATAATAGATCAGCACCTCAATGTGGTCTCCTATAACTGATCAGCACTGGGTTGTGCTCTCCTATAACAGATCAGCAATGGGACATGCTCTCCTATAATAGATCAGCACTGAAATGTGCTCTTGTATAACAGATCAGCACTGGGATGTGATCAGCTATAAAAGATCAACATGTGGATATGCTCTGCTATAACAGTTCAGCACTAGGACATGATCAAGTATAACAGATCATCATGGGGACGTACTCTGGTATAACAGATCAGCACTGAGGCATGCTCTCCTATAATAGATCAGCATTGGGGCATGCTCTCCTATAACACATCAGCACTGAGACATGCTCTCCTATAACAGATCAGCCCCACGGTGGCGTGCTCTCGTACAACAGAGCAGCACTGGGGCATGCTCTCCTATAACATATCAGCATGGGACATGCTCTCGTGTAAAAGGTCAGCATTGGGACTTGCTCTCCTCTAACAGATTAGCATGGGACATACTCTCTTATAACAAATTAGCACTGGGACATGCTCTTGTATAACAGATCAGCACTGGGACGTGATCAGCTCTAACAGTTCAGCAGAGCGACATGGTCTCCTATTACAGATCAGCACTGGGACATACTCTCCTATAACCGATCAGCACTGGGACATACTCTTCTATAACAGATCAGCACTGGGACATGCTCTCCTATAACAGATCAGCACTGGGACATACTCTCCTATAACAGATCAGCATTGGGACATACTCTTCTATAACAGGTCAGCACTGGGACATACTCTCCTATAACAGATCAGCACTGGGACATGCTCTTCTATAACAGATCAGCACTGGGACATGCTCTGCTATACCAGATCAGCACTGGGACATGCTCTGCTATACCAGATCAGCACTGGGACATGCTCTGCTATGCCAGATCAGCACTGGGACATGCTCTGCTATACCAGATCAGCACTGGGACATGCTCTGCTATACCAGATCAGCACTGGGACATGCTCTGCTATGCCAGATCAGCGCTGTGACATGCTCTGCTATACCAGATCAGCACTGGGACATGCTCTCCTATAACAGATCAACACTGGGAAGGGAAGTGCATTCTGTTTGTTGGAAGAGTTCAGGATTTGAAGTATCTCATCGCAGTAGAACAGGCCAGCTTCAGAATGCACCTTCTTTAGTAGAATTGGTCAGGTGTGAGACCTACTTCCCACACAGGGACAGTTTAATGCTTGAAAGAACCTGACCTTCCTGGGGCAGGCCATAGTTGATGTATGTCTTCTATCTGCTGGCTCAGCCAGAGCTGGGATGTACTTCCCCTCAGTGGAACAAATCTGTAATAAAATATACCTTCTCCTATTTATTAGGATTTGTCAGCATGGAGATGTGCCTGTCTTACTGGGAGATGTCAGCACTGGGGACTCCTGCCATCATTGGCTAGTTTGGCACTGGAGGTGTACTTCCCATCAGTGCCTCAGGGAAATAGGTCAGGACTAGGGTTACTACTCATCAATAGGGTAGGTCAACACTGGGATGTACTGCTCTTCAGAGGACTAGGTCTTCACTGAGATTGACATTCCTTTTGTGGGTTTAAATCTGCCTTGGGATGGTCCTACTCTCACTGGTATAGGTCTGTACTGACAGCCTCTCCTCGATGTAATGAGGCAGCACTTGGATGCACTTCTTCTCAGTGGAACGGGTCAACAGTGGGAAGTACAGCACTCACTTGCATAACTCAGCACCAGGTTGTACCATTCTAATAGGTGTAGATGGGCATTAGCCAGAAAAATAGTTGCCATCCTGATTCAAAACACAGCAATATTTTCTGAATGATACCTGACTACTGGCTTAAAGAAAAGACCCAGAGGATATATGATTATGTAGGTAAGGAGTGGTCATCCCATGCAGGTAGGCAAACACTGAGCAAAAAAGTCCTATTTAACGGATATAACAGTTGGTAATACTTATTGTCATAGATCAGTCGTACAAGTTATACGAATACTCTTAGCATGTTTTATTGTGTTTTCAATGATGACCATCGTATGGAGAAATAGAAATATACATTCAGAAGGGCACTATTTCTTTTTGCGAATGGTATATACTATATATGAAAAGCAGTTGTGATTTCTGATCATGCTTCTGGCATGTACCATGACCGAAAGACATTCACTTGGCTCAGTTTACTCACATGCTTAATATGCTGAGAGAATAAATGACACGTTGTGGCATACATGCCTATATCCTGTGCTATGTCTGTGCTGACACCTTATGTCACTTTTGAATTATTGTACTGTTCTTAGTACACTTTGGCACCCATGGGTGAATCTTGCAGCTTTCTGCTTATTGTACTGAGCTTGCTATCCTTGTGGCACCCATGTCTATATCCTCTCACCTTCTGCCTTATCTTACCATGTGTGCCAAGTATCTGGTTCTGCCTTATTGTACCACAGGGACAGTATTTAGTTTTCTATTTCATTGGTGGCACCCATATGTAAACTTGTTAGCATTAGCACTGCATACACTGTTGGACTTTGCAGCTGATATCATACAGTGTGTGTAGTTTTTGGTTCCACTTCATCAGACTGTATGTATAGTATTTACTTCTATTCTCATCAGTGACACCCATATATGGACTCACTGGCAGTACCATAGCACACGCTGTAAGACCAGACAGCTAATATCTTACTGTATGTATAATATTTAGTTTTAATCCTCATCAGTGATGCCCGTATATGGACACATTGGCAGTACCATAGCACATACTGTTAGACCAGACAGCTAATAACTTACTGGATGTATAGTATTTAGTTTTATTACTCATCAGTGGCACCAATATATGGACTCATTGGCAGTACCATAGCATAGCCCCCCTGCTTATAGGTAGGTTAAATGTGTTTGTGTGCGTTGTTAAGTTTGTTTAGTTAGGTAGGTGTATGTGTGTATGTGATTATGTCCTGGTTTGTGTGTGTGAATGGTTGTGATTGTAATATTCGTGATTGTGGGTTTTCGTGTATGTGGTTTTTCGACTATTCAATCTCGAAATACTGAAATTCAACATTTCAGTATGTCGAGATGGTATAGTGAATCAATATGGACTCAATGACAGTACCATAGCACACTCTGTTTGACTAGAGAGCTAATATCTCTCAGTATGCATAGTATTTAGTTTTATTCCTCATCAGGGACATCCATTTATAGACTCATTGGCAGTAGCATAGCACACGCTGTTACATCAGAGAGCTAGTATCTTACTGTATGTATAGTATTTAGTTTTATTCATCACTGATGCCCATATATGGACTCAATGGCAGTACCATAGCACACGCTGGTAGACCAGACAGCTAATATCTTACTGTAAGTGTAGTATTTAGTTTTATTCATCAGTGATGCCCATATATATACTAATTGGCAGTACCATAGCACACGCTGGTAGACCAGACAGCTAATATCTTACTGTATGTGTAGTATTTAGTTTTATTCATCAGTGATGCCCATATTTGGACTCATGGCAGTACCATAGCATATGCTGGTAGACCAGACTGCTAATATCTTACTGTATGTATAGTAATTAGTTTCATTCCTCTTCAATGACATCTATATATGGACTGATTGGCAGTACCATAGCACACGCTGGTAGACCAGACAGCTAATATCTTGCTGTATGTGTAGTATTTAGTTTTAATTCTCATCAGTGACATCTATATATGGACTCATTGGCAGTACCATAGCACACGCTGTTAGACCACAGAGCTAATATCTTACTGTAGGTAAAGTATTTAGCTTTATTCCTCAGTGATGCCCATATATGGACTCATTGGCAGCACCAAAGCGTACACTGTTAGATCAGACAGCTAATATCTTACTGTATGTATATTATTTTGTTTTATTCCTCATCTGTGATGCCCATATATGGACTCAATGACAGTACCCTAGCTCACACTTTTAGACCAGGCATCTAATATCTTATTGTATGTATAGTATTCAATTTTATTACTCATCAGAGACGCGCATGAATGGACTCATTGACAATACCATAGCACACGCTGTTAAACCAGACAGCTATATCTTACTGTATGTATACTATTTAGTTTTATTTCTTATCAGTGACACCCATATATGGACTCATTGACAGTACCGTAGCACACGCTGTTAGACCAGAGAGCTAATATCTTACTGTATGTATAGCATTTAGTTTTATTTCTAATTAGTGATGCCCATATATGGAGTAATTGGCAGTAACATCGCACATGCTGTTAGATGAGAGAGCTAATATCTTACTGTATGTATAGTATTTAGTTTTATTCTCATCAGGGATGGCCATGTTTGGACTCATTGGCAGTATAATAGCACACGCTTTGAGACCAGACACCTAATATCTTACTGTATGCATAATATTTAGTTTTATTCATCAGTGATGCCCATATATGTACTCATTGGCAGTACCATAGCACACACTGTGAGACCAGACAGCTAATATCATACTGTATGTATAGTATTTAGTTTTATTAATCACTGATGCCCATATATGGACTCATTGGCAGTACCATAGCACACGCTGGTAGACCAGACAGCTAATATCTATAGCACACGCTGGTAGACCAGACAGCTAATATCTTACTGTATTTATAGTATTACGTTTTATTCTCATCAGTGACACACATACATGGGCTCATTGGCAGTACCATTACACACACTGTGAGACCAGACCGCTAATATCTTACTGTATGCATAGTATTTAGTTTTATTACTCATCAGTGATGCCCATATATGGACTCATTGGCAGTACCATAGCACAAGCTGTTAGACCAGAGAGCTAATATCTTACTGTATGTATAGTATTTAGTTTTATTCATCAGTGATGCCCATATATGGACTCACTGACAGTACCATAGCACACACTGTTATACCAAGCAGTTAATATCTTACTGTATGTATACTATTTAGTTTTATTACTCATCAGTGACACCCATATATGGACTCATTCATAGTACAGTTACACACACTGTGAGCCAGACAGCCAATATATTACTGTATGTATACTATTTAGCTTTATTTCTCATTAGTGACACCCATATATGGACTCATTGGCAGTACCATAGCACACATTGTTATACCAGACAGCTAATATCTTACTGTATATATACTATTTAGTTTTATTACTCATCAATGACACGCATATATGGACTCATTGGCAGTACCATAGCACACGCTGTTACATCAGAGAGCTAATATCTTACTGTATGTATAGTATTTAGTTTTATTAATCACTGATGCCCATATATGGACTCATTGGCAGTACCATAGCACACGCTGGTAGACCAGACAGCTAATATCTTACTGTGTATAGTAATTAGTTTCATTCCTCTTCAATTACATCTATATATGGACTGATTGGCAGTACCATAGCACACGCTGGCAGACCAGACAGCTAATATCTTACTGTATGTGTAGTATTTAGTTTTATTCATCAGTGATTCCCATATATGGACTCATTGACAGTACCATAGCACACGCTGTTAGACCAGACAGCTAATATCTTACTGTATTTATAGTATTACGTTTTATTCTCATCAGTGACACACATACATGGGCTCATTGGCAGTACCATTACACACACTGTTAGACCAGACAGCCAATATGTTACTGTATGTATAGTATTTAGTTTTAATCCTCATCAGCGACATCTTCATATGGACTCATTGGCAGTACCATAGCACATGCTATTAGACCTGAGAGCTAATATCCTACTGTATGTATAGTGTTTAGTTTTATTACTCATCAGTGACACCCATATATGGACTCATTGGCAGTACCATTACACACACTGTTAGACCAGACAGCTAGTATCTTACTGTATGTATAATATTTAGTTTTATTCATCAGTGATACCTATATATGGACTCATTGGTAGTACCATTACACACACTGTGAGACCAGACAGCTAATATCTTACTGTATGTATAGCAATTAGTTTTATTACTCATCAGTGATGCCCATATATGGACTCATTGGCAGTACCATAGCACACACTGTTTGACCAGAAAGGTAATATATTGCTGTATGTATAGCATTTTGTTTTATTTGTATTTAGTGATGCCTTTATATGGAGTCAATGGCAGTACCATAGCACACACTGTTAGACCAGACAGATAATATCTTATTGCGTGTATAGCAATTAGTTTTATTCCTCAGCGATGTCCATATATGGACTCATTGGCATTACCATAGCACACTCTGTTAGACCAGACACCTATTATCTTACTGTATGTAAAAGATTTAGTTTTATTTCTCATCTGTGACACCCATATATATGAACTCATTGGCAGTACCATATCATACGCTGCGATACCAGACACCTAATATCTTACTGTATGTATAGTATTTAGTTTTATTCCTCAGTGATGCCCATATATGGACTGATTGGCAGTACCATAGTACATACTGTTATACCAGACAACTAATATTTTACTGTATGTTCCATCCATCCTGGGACCTCTCCTGTTTGGTATCTACTTCTCTGAAGTACAGGCTAACACATAAGGCCTATGGCTAACAAAGTTCACAGATGACTGCAAACTAGGAGCCATACTCAAGTCCCCAAATGATGTGGACATCCTACAGAAGTGCCAAGCTGAGACAGATGCCTGTTGTCAGAGCTATGGCCTTAAGCTGAATGCCAAAAAATGCAGTGTCATCCTCTGGTAAAAACTCTGTACCCATGAGCTACCACATAGGCAGCAATCTACTTAACACCGAATGTGTGATAAGAGACCTTGGGACCCAGGTGGACAGTAGTCTATCCTTTGATAGTCACATCGCCACAGTATTCAGGAAGTCCTTCTACGTGGCACACCTCATCATAAAAGGGTTCTCATCCTGGAAAACAGAGGTCATTGTTCCCGTCTACTCGACACTTATTAGACCCATTCTGGAGTACCACGCCCCTTTTGGAACGTGCCTCACAAGACTTCTGCAGCAGCTGGAAAGGCCACAGAAGAACCTCACAAAGAGGATTACTGGCCTCAAACAAATCCCCTACACTGACCGCCTCAAAATACTACAGCTTTACTCCATAGCATATCGCCTACTCCAAGGTGATCTCATCCTAACATATAAAGCTATGTCAAACCCAGAGCTGTTGGACATGCTATACATAAAGAAATCCCAATCCCTCCGAGCTACAAGCTCTAGGGACCTAAACCTTGTCACCATAATAAACAGGACATGCTGGAGGGATAGATTCCTGTCGCAGAGACTTCCCATACTCTGGAACAGGCTACCCATCTATGTCAAGCAAAGTTCTTCATTAGCACTGTTCAAGAAAAATCTTGATGAGTGGATGGGAAATAGGAAATACATGCCGGGGATCACTTCTGTGTCTCTGCTCGACAGTGGCACAGGAAAATAACTTTCTTGGGTGGCGTAAGCCAGGGAACCTTGTTGGCTAGGCTTACGTAGGCCCTTGGGCCGAAAGCTTAGTACCTACCTATGAACCCATGAACCTCTGTGTAGTATTTAGTTTTATTTCTCATCAGTGACACCCATATATGGACACATTGGCAGTACCATAGTACACACTGTTATACCAGACAGCTAATACCTTACTGTATGTATAGTATTTAGTTTTATTACTCATCAGTGACACCCATATATAGACTCATTGGTAGTACAATTACACACACTGTGAGACCAGACAGCTAATATCTTAGTGTATGTATAGTAATTAGTTTTATTTTTATTACTCATCAGTGACGCCCATATATGGACTCATTGGTAGTACAGTTACACACACTGTGAGACCAGACAGCTAGTAACTTACTGTATGTATAGTATTTAGTTTTATTACTCATTAGAGATGCCCATATATGGACTCATTGGTAGTACCATAGCACAAAGTGTTAGACCAGACAGCTAATATCTTACTATATGCATAGTATTTAGTTTATGTCCTCATCAGTGGTGCCCATATATGGACTCGTTGGCAGTACCATAGCACATACTGTTAGACCAGACAGCTGTATAGTATTTAATTTTATTCATCAGTGATGCCCATATATGGCTCATTGGCAGTGTCCTAGCACATGCTGTAAGACCAGACAGGAAATATCTTACTGTATGTATAGTATTTAGTTTAAGTCCGCATCAGTGGTGCCCATATATGGACTCATTGGCATTACCATAGCACACATTGTTAGATCAGAGCTAATATCTTACTGTATGTATAGTAATTAGTTTTATTTCTCAATAGTGATGTCCATATATGGACTCACTGGCAGTACCCTAGCACACACTGTGAGACCAGACAGCTAATATCTTACTGTATGTATAATATTTAGTTTTAGTCCTCATCAGTGATTCCCATATGAAGACTCATTGGCAGGACTGTAGCACACGCTGTTAGACTAGACAGCTAATATCTTACTGAATGTATAGTATTTCGTTTTAATCCTCATCAGTGCAGCTGTATATGGACTCATTGGCAGCACTATAGCACACACTGTTAGACCAGAGAGCTAATATTTTACTGTATGTATAGTATTTAGATTTTTCTGTTAGACCAGAGAGTTAATATCTTACTGTATGTATAGTATTTAGTTTTATTCATCAGTGATGCCCATATATGGACTCATTAGCAGTACCATTACACACCCTGTTAGATCAGAGAGCTAATATCTTACAGTATGTATGCTATTTAGTTTTATTCCTCATCTGTGATGCCCATATATGGAATCATTGGCAGACAACTAGCACACACTGTTAGACTAGAGAGCTAATATCTTACTGTATGTATAGTATTTAGTTTTATTACTCATCAGTGACGCCCATTTATGGACTCATTGGCAGTACCATAGCACACGCTGTTAGACCAGACGCCTAATATCTTGCTGTATGTATAGTATTTGGTTTTATTCATCAGTGACACCCATATATGGACTCATTGGCCGTACCCTAGCACACACTGTGAGACCAAACAGCTAATATCTCACTGTATGTATAGTAATTAGTTTTATTCATCAGTGATGCCCATATATGGACTCATTGGCAGTACCATAGCACACGTTGATAGACCAGACATATCTTACTGTATATAAAGTATTTAGTTGTATTCATCACTGATGCCCACATATGGACTCATTGACAGTACCGTAGCACACGCTCGTAGACCAGAGATATAATATCTTACTGTATATATAGTATTTAGTTTTATTCATCACTGATGCCCACATATGGACTCATTGGCAGTACCATAGCACACGTTGCTGGACAAGACAGCTAATGTCTTACTAGACCAGACAGCTAATATCTTACTGTATGTATAGTATTTAGTTTTATTCATCAGTGATGCTCATATATGGACTCATTGGCAGTACCATAGCACACAATGGTAGACCAGACAGCTTATATCTTACTGTATGTATAGTAATTAGTTTCATTTCTCTTCAATGATATCTATATATGGACTTATTGGCAGTACCATAGCACACGCTGGTAGACCAGACAGCTAATATTTTGCTGTATGTGTAGTATTTAGTTTTTCTCATCAGTGATGCCCATATATGAACTCATTGGCAGTACCATAGTACATGCTGGTAGACCAGACAGCTAATCATCATCATCTTCTTTTGGCTGTTCCCGTTAGGGGTCGCCACAGCGGATCACCTGTTTCCATTTCTTCCTGTCCTCTGCATCTTGCTTTGTCACACCAACCACCTGCATGTCCTCTCTGACTACATCCCTAAACCTTATCTTAGGCCTTCCTCTTTTCCTGTTACCTGGTAGCTTCATCCTTAGCATCTTTTTCCCAATATACTCCGGATCCCTTCTCAGCACATGTCCAAACCAACATAATCTTGCCTCTCTGGCTTTGTCTCCAAACCTTCCAACCTGGGCTGACCCTCTAATATACTTATTCCTAATCCTGTCCACCCTCGTCACACCCAGTGCAAATCTTAACATCTTTAACTCTGCCACATCCAGGTCAAACTCCTGCCTTTTTGTCAATGCCACTGTCTCCAACCCATATAACATAGCTGGTCTCACTACCCTCTTGTAGACCTTCCCTTTCACTCTTACAGGTACTCGTCTGTCAAAAATCACTCCTGACACTCTTCTCCACCCACTCCATCCTGCCTGTTCTCTCTTCTTCACCTCTCTTCCACACTCACCGTTAGTCTGAACTATTGACCCCAAGTATTTGAACTCATCCACCTTCGCCACCTCTACTCCTTGCATCCTCACCATTCCTCTATCCTCCCTCTCATTCACACACATATATTCTGTCTTAGTCCTGCTGACCTTCATTCCTCTTCTGTCTAGAGCAAATCTCCATCTCCAGGGTCTCCTCCAGGTGTTCCCTACTCTCACTACAGATCACAATGTCATCTGCAAACACCATATAGTATTTAGTTTTATTCTCATCAGTGGTACACATATATGGGCTCATTGGCAGTACCATAGCACACACAGATCAGACAGCTAATATCTTACTGTATGTATAGTATTTAGTTTTATTCCTCATCTGAGATGCCCATATATGGACTCATTGGCTGTACCATTACACACACTGTTAGACCAGATAGCTAATATCTTACTGTATGTATACTATTTTGTTTTATTCCTCATCTGAGATGCCCATATATGGACTCAGTGGCAGTACCCAAGCACACACTTTTAGACCAGACAGCTAATAACTTATTGTATGTATAGTAATTAGTTTTATTACTCATCAGTGACGTGCGTATATGGACTCATTGACAGTACCATAGCACACGCTGTTAGACCAAACAGCTATATCTTACTGTATGTATAGTATTTAGTTTTATTCCTTATCAGTGACATGCATATCTGGACTCATTGGTAGTACCATAGCACATGCTGTAAGACCAGACACCTAATATCTTACTGTATGTATAGTATTTAGTTTTATTCATTACTGATGCCCATATATGGACTCATTGGCAGTACCATAGCACACACTGTTGGACCAGATATATAATATCTTACTGTATGTATAGTATTTAGTTTTATTAATCACTGATGCCCATATATAGACTCATTGGCAGTATCATAGCACACGCTGGTAGACCAGACAGTTAATATCTTACTGTATGTATAGTAATTAGTTTCATTCCTCTTCAATGACATCTATATATGGACTGATTGGCAGTACCATAGCACAGGCTGGTAGACCAGACAGCTAATATCTTACTGTATGTGATTCATCAGTGATGCCCATATATGGACTCATCGACAGTACCATAGCACATGCTGTTAGACCAGACAGCTAATATCTTACTGTATTTATAGTATTACGTTTTATTCTCATCAGTGACACACATACATGGCTCATTGGCAGTACCATTACACACACTGTTAGACCAGACAGCCAATATGTTATTGTATGTATAGTATTTAGTTTTAATCCTCATCAGTGACATCTTCATATGGACTCATTGGCAGTACCATAGCACACACTATTAGACCTGAGAGCTAATATCTTACTGTATGTATAGTATTTAGTTTTATTACTCATCAATGACGCCCATATATGGACTCATTGGCAGTACCATTACACACACTGTTAGACCAGACAGCTAATATCTTGCTGTGTGTATACTCATCATCTTCTTTCAGCTGTTCCCGTTGGGGTCGCCACAGCAGATCACCTGTTTCCATTTCTTCCTGTCCTCTGCATCTTGCTCTGTCACACCAACCACCTGCAAGTCCTCTCTCACTACATCCATAAACTTTATCTTAGGCCTTCCTCTTTTCCTGTTACCTGGTAGCTTCATCCTTAGCATCTTTTTCCCAATATACACAGTATCTCTCCTCAGCATATATCCAAACTAACGTAATCGCGCCTCTGTGGCTTTGTCTCCAAACCTTCCAACCTGGGCTGACCCTCTAATATACTTATTCCTACTCCTGTCCACTACTATTTTGTTTTATTCCTCATCTGTGATGCCCCTATATGGACTCAGTGGCAGCACCCTAGCAAACGCTGTTAGACCAGACAACTAATATCTTACTGTATGTATAATATTTAGTTTTATTCATCAGTGATGCCCATATATGGAATAATTGGTAGTACCATTACACACACTGTGAGACCAGACAGCTAATAGCTTACTGTATGTATAGCAATTAGTTTTATTACTCATCAGTGATGCCCATATATGGAGTCATTGGCAGTACCATAGCACACGCTGTTAGACCAGACAGCTAGTATCTTATTGTATGTATAGTAATTAGTTTTATTCCTCAGTGATGCCCATATATGGACTCATTGGCATTACCATAGCACACTCTGTTAGACCAGAGAGCTAATATCTTACTGTTTGTGTAGTCTTTAGTTTTATTCTCATCAGTGTTAGCCATATATGGACTCATTGGCAGTATAATCACACACACTTTGAGACCACACACCTAATATCGTACTGTATGTATAATATTTAGTTTTATTCATCAGTGATGCCCATATGTGGACTCATTGTAAGTACCATAGCACACACTGTGAGACCAGACACCTATTATCTTACTGTATGTAAAATATTTAGTTTTATTTCTCATCTGTGACACCCATATATATGAACTCATTGGCAGTACCATATCATACACTGTGATACCAGACACCTACTATCTTACTTTATGTATAGTACTTAGTTTTATTCCTCAGTGATGCCCATATATGGACTCATTGGTAGTACCATAACACATGCTGTTAGACTAGACAGCTAATATCTTACTGTATGTATAGTATTTAGTTTTATTTCTCATCAGTGACACCCATATATGGACTCATTGGCAGTACCATTGCACACATTGTTATACCAGACAGCTAACATTTTACCGTATGTTCCGTCTTGGGACCTCTCCTGTTTGGTATCTACTTCTCTGAAGTACAGGCTAACACAGAAGGCCTGTGGCTAACAAAGTTCACAGATGACTGCAAACTAGGATCCATAGTCAAGTCCCCAAATGATGTGGACATCCTACAGAAGGGCCTCGCTGAGACATATGCCTGGTGCCAGAGCCATGGCCTTAAGCTAAATGCCAAAAAGTGCAGTGTCATCCCCTTTGGTAAAAACTCTGTACACATGTACTACCACATAGGCAGCAATCTACTTAACACCGAATGTGTGATTTGCGACCCAGGTGGACAGTACTCTGTCCTTTGATAGTCACAACGCCACAGTATTCAGGAAGTCCTCTATGTGGCACACCTCATCATAAAAGGGTTCTCATCCTGGAAAACAGAGGTCATTGTTCCCCTCTATTTGACACTCATTAGACTCATTATAGAGTACAATGCCCCTTTTGGAATGTACCTCACAAGACTTCTGCAGCAGCTGGAAAGGCCACAGAAGTACCTCACAAAGAGGATTACTGGCCTCAAACAAATGCCCTACACTGACCGCCTCAAAAAACTCCAGCTTTACTCCGTAGCATATCGCCTACTCCAAGGTGATCTCTGCCTAACATATAAAGCTATGTCAAACCCAGAGCTGTTGGACATGCTACACATAAAGAAATCCCAATCCCTCCAAGCTACAAGCTCTAGGGACCTAAACCTTGTCACCATAATAAACAGGACATGCTGGAGGGATAGATTCCTGTCCCAGAGACTTCCCATACTCTGGAACAGGCTACCCATCTATGTCAAACAAAGTTCTTCATTAGCACTGTTCAAAAAAAATCTTGATGAGTGGATGGGAAATAGGAAATACACGCCGGGGATCACTTCTGTGTCTCTGCTCAACAGTGGCACAGGAAAATAACTTTCTTGGGTGGCATAAGCCAGGGAACCTTGTTGGCTAGACTTATGTAGGACCTTGGGCTGATAGCTTAGTACCTACCTATGAACCTATGAACCTCTGTGTAGTATTTAGTTTTATTTCTCATCAGTGACACCCATATATGGACACATTGGCAGTACGATAGCACACACTGTTATACCAGACAGCTAATACCTTACTGTATGCATAGAATTTAGATTATGACCTCATCAGTGGTGCCCATATATGGACTCATTGGCAGTACCATAGAGCACACTGTTATACCAGACATCTAATATCTTACTGTATGTGTAGTATTTAGTTTATGTCCTCATCAGTGGTGCACATATATGGACTCATTGGCAGTACCATAGCACACATTGTTAGACCAGACAGCTAATATCTTACTGTATGTATAGTATTTAGTTTTATTCATCAGTGATGCCCATATATGCCTCATTGGCAGTATTCTAGCACATGCTGTAAGAACAGACAGCAAATATCTTACTGTATGTATAGTATTTAGTATAAGTCCTCATCAGTGGTGCCCATATATGGACTCATTGGCAATACCATAGCACACCCTGTTAGACCAGAGAACTAATATCTTACTGTATGTATAGTATTTAGTTTTGTTCATCAGTGATGCCCATATAGGGACTCATTGGCAGTACCATTACACACACTGTTAGATCAGAGAGCTAATATCTTACAGTATGTATACTATTTAGTTCAATTCCTCATCTGTGATGCCCATATATGGAATCATTGGCAGACAACTAGCACACACTGTTAGACTAGAGAGCTAATATCTTACCGTATGTATATTATTTAGTTTTATTACTCATCAGTGAAGCCAATATATGGACTCATTGGCAGTATCATAGCACACGCTGTTAGATCAGAGAGCTAATATCTTATGGTATGTATAGTATTTAGTTTTATTCATCAGTGATACCCATATATAAACTCATTGGCAGTACCATAGCACAAGTTTTTAGACCAGACACCTAATATCTTACTGTATGTATGGTATTTGGTTTTATTCATCAGTGACACCCATATATGGACTCATTGGCAGTACTCTAGCACACACTGTGAGACCAGACAGCTAATATCTCACTGTATGTATAGTAATTAGTTTTATTCATCAGTGATGCCCATATATGGACTCATTGGCAGTACCATAGCACACGCTGGTAGACCAGACATATAATATCTTACTGTATATATAGTATTTAGTTTTATTCATCACTGATGCCCACATATGGACTCATTGGCAGTACCATAGCATACGCTGGTAGACCAGAGATATAATATCTTACTATATTTATAGTATTTAGTTTTATTCATCACTGATATCCACATATGGACTCATTGGCAGTACCATAGCACACGTTGGTGGACAAGACAGCTAATATCTTACTGTATGTGTAGTATTTAGTTTTATTCATCAGTGATGCCCATATATGGACTCATAGGCAGTACCATAGCACACTCTGATAGACCAGACAGCTAATATCTTACTGTATGTGTAGTATTTAGTTTTATTCATCAGTGATGCCCATATATTGACTCATTGTCAGTACCATGGCACATCCTGGTAGACCAGACAGCTTATATCTTACTAAATGTATGCTAATTTGTTTCATTTCTCTTCAATGATATCTATATATGGACTTATTGGCAGTACCATAGCACACGCTGGTAGACCAGACAGCTAATATCTTGCAGTATTTATTGTATTTAATTTTATTCTCATCAGTGACACTCATATATGGGCTCAATGGCAGTACCATTACACACACTGTCAGACCAGACAGCCAATATGCTACTGTATGTATAGTATTTAGTTTTAATCCTCATCAATGACATCTATATATGGACTCATCGGCAGTACCATAGCACACACTATTAGACCAGAGAGCTAATATCTTACTATATGTATAGTATTTAGTTTTATTCATCAGTGATGCCTATATATGGACTCATTGGCAGTACCATAGTACACACAGATCAGACAGCTAATATTTTACTGTATGTATAGTATTTAGTTTTATTACTCATCAGTGACGCCCATATATGGGCTCATTGGCAGTACCATTACACACACTGTTAGACCAGACAGCTAATATCTTAGTGTATGTATACTATTTAGTTTTATTCCTCATCTGAGATGCCTGTATATGGACTCAGTGGCAGTACCCTAGCACACATTTTTACACCAGACAGCTAATATCTTATTGTATGTATAGTAATTAGTTTTATTACTGATCAGTGATGCCCATATATGAACTCATTGACAGTACCATGGCACACGCTGTTAGACCAGACAGCTATATCTTACTGTATGTATGGTATTTAGTTTTATTCCTTATCAGTGACACCCATATATGTGGTCATTATCCATACCATAGCACACGCTGTTAGACCAGAGAGCTAATATCTTACTGTATAGCACACGCTGTTAGACCAGAGAGCTAATATCTTACTGTATGTATAGCATTTAGTTTTAATCTCATCAGTGATGGCCATATATGGACTCATTGGCAGTATAATAGCACACACTTTGAGACCAGACACCTAATATCTTACTGTATGTATAACATTTAGTTTTATTCATCAGTGATGCCCATATATGTACTCATTGGCAGTACCATAGCACACACTGTTAGACCAGACAGCTTATATCTTACTGTATGTATAGTTTTTAGTTTTATTTCTCATCAGTGACAGCCATATATGGACTCATTGGCAGTACCATAGCACACATTGTTATACCAGACAGCTAATATCTTACTGTATGTATAGTATTTAGTTTTATTACTCATCAGTGACGCCCATATATGGACTCATTGGTAGTAAAGTTACACACACTGTGAGACCAGACAGCTAATATCTTACTGTTTGTATACTATTTAGTTTTATTTCTCATCAGTGACACCCATATTTGGACTCATTGGCAGTACCATAGCACACACTGTTAGACCAGACAGCTAATATCTTACTGTATGTATAGTATTTACTTTTAGTCCTCATCAGTGGTGCCCATATATGGACTCATTGGCAGTACCATAGCACACACTGTTAGACCAGACAGCTAATATCTTACTGTATGTATAGTATTTAGTTTTATTACTCATCAGTGATGCCCATATATGGACTCATTGGCAGTACCCTAGCAAACACTGTGAGACCAGACAGCTTATATCTTACTGTATGTATAGTATTTAGTTTTATTCTCATCAGTGACACCCATATATGGACTCATTGGCAGTACCATAGCACACACTGTTAGACCACAGAGCTAATATCTTACTATATGTACAGTATTTAGTTTTATTACTCATCAGTGATGCCCATATATGGACTCATTGGCAGTACCCTAGCAAACAGTGTGAGACCAGACAGCTTATATCTTACTGTATGTATACTATTTAGTTTTATTTCTCATCAGTGACACCCATATTTGGACTCATTGGCAGTACCATAGCACACACTGTTAGACCACAGAGCTAATATCTTACTATATGTACAGTATTTAGTTTTATTACTCATCAGTGATGCCCATATATGGACTCATTGGCAGTACCCTAGCAAACACTGTGAGACCAGACAGCTTATATGTTACTGTATGTATAGTATTTAGTTTTCTTCATCAGTGATGCCCATATATGGACTCACTGACAGTACCAGAGCACAAGCTGTTAGACCAGACAGCTAATATCTTACTGTATATATAGCATTTAGTTTTATTTCTAATTAGTGATGCCCATATATGGAGTCTTTGGCAGTACCACAGCACACGCTGTTAGACCATTGAGCTAATATCTTACTGTATGTATAGTAATTAGTTTTATTCCTCAGTGATGCCCATATATGGACTCATTGGCAGTACCATTGCACATGCTGTTAGACCAGAGAGCTAATATCTTACTGTATGTATAGTATTTAGTTTTATTCTCATCAGTGATGGCCATATATGGACTCATTGGCAGTATAATAGCACATGCTTTGAGACCAGACACCTAATATCTTACTGCATGTATAATATTTAGTTTTATTTCTCATCTGTGACACCCATATATGGACTCACTGGCAGTACCATATCACACTCTATCAGACCATACACCTAGTATCTTACTGTATGTATAGTATTTAGTTTTATTCCTCAGTGATGCCCATATATGGACTCATTGGCAGTACCATAGCACACGCTGTTAGACCAGACAGCTAATATCTTAATGTATGTATAGTATTTAGTTTTATTTCTCATCAGTGTCACCCATGTATGGACTCATTGGCAGTACCATTGTATACACTGTTATGCCATACAGCTAATATCTTCATGTATGTATAGGATTTAGTTTTATTTCTCATTAGTGACACTCATATATGAACTCATTGGCAGTACCATAGCACACACTGTTATAGCAAACTGGTAATATCTTACTGTATGTATAGTATTTAATTTTATTACTCATCAGTGACGCCCATATAAGGACTCATGGGTAGTACAATTATACACACTGTGAGATGAGACAGCTAATATCTTACTATATGTATAGTATTTAGCTTTATTACTCATCAGTGACACCCATATATGGACTCATTGGCAGTACCATAGCACACACTGTTAGACCAGACACCTAATAAATTACTGTATGTATAGTATTTAGTTTTAGTCCTTATCAGTGATGTCCATATGGGGACTCATTGGCAGTACCACAGCACACGCTGTTAGACCAGACAGCTAATATCTTACTGTATGTATAGTATTTAGTTTTAGTCCTCATCAGTGGTGCCCATATATGGACTCATTGGCAGTACAATAGCACACACTGTTATACCAGACAGCTAATATCTTACTGTATGTATAGCATTTAGTTTTAGTCCTCATCAGTGGTGTCCATATATGAACTCATTGGCAGTACCATAGCACACACTGTTAGACCAGACAGCTAATATCTTACTGTATGTGTAGTATTTAGTTTTATTTCTCATCTGTGACACCCATATATGGACTCACTGACAGTACCATAGCACACTCTGTTAGATCAGACAGCTAGTATCTTACTGTATGTATAATATTTAGTTTTATTCATCATTGATGCCCATATATGGACTCATTGGTAGTACCATTACACACACTGTGAGACCAGACAGCTAATATCTCATTGTATGTATAGTAATTAGTTTTATTCCTCAGTGATGCCCATATATGGACTCATTGGCATTACCATAGCACACTCTGTTAAACCAGAGAGCTAATATCTTACTGTTTGTGTAGTCTTTAGTTTTATTCTCATCAGTGTTAGCCATATATGGACTCATTGGCAGTATAATCGCACATGCTTTGAGCCAGAAACCTAATATCTTACTGTATGTATAATATTTAGTTTTATTCATCAGTGATGCCTATATGTGGACTCATTGTTAGTACTCTAGCACACGCTGTGAGACCAGACACCTATTATCTTACTGTATGTAAAAGATTTAGTTTTATTTCTCATCTGTGACACACATATATATGAACTCATTGGCAGTACCATATCATATGCTGTGATACCAGACACCTAATATCTTAACTGCATGTATAGTATTTAGTTTTATTCCTCAGTGATGCCCATATATGGACTCATTGGCAGTACCATAGCACATGCTGTTAGACTAGACAGCTAATATCTTACTGTATGTATAGTATTTAGTTTTATTTCTCATCAGTTTTATTTGTCATCAGTGACACCCATATATGGACTCATTGGCAGTACCATTGCACACACTGTTATACCAGACAGCTAACATTTTACTGTATGTTCAGTCCTGGGACCTCTCCTGTTTGGTATCTACTTCTCTGAAGTACAGGCTAACACAGAAGGCCTATGGCTAACAATGTTCACAGATGACTGCAAACTAGGAGCCATAGTCAAGTCCCCAAATGATGTGGACATCCTACAGAAGGGCCTAGCTGAGACATATGCCTGGTGTCAGAGCCATGGCCTTAAGCTAAATGCCAAAAAGTGCAGTGTCATCCCCTTTGGTAAAAACTCTGTACACATGTACTACCACATAGGCAGCAATCTACTTAACACCGAATGTGTGATAAGAGACCTTGCGACCCAGGTGGACAGTACTCTATCCTTTGATAGTCACAACGCCACAGTATTCAGGAAGTCCTCTACATGGCACACCTCATAATAAAAGGGTTCTCATCCTGGAAAACAGAGGTCATTGTTCCCCTCTACTTGACACTCATTAGACTCATTATAGAGTACAATGTCCCTTTTGGAATGTACCTCACATGACTTCTGCAGCAGCTGGAAAGGCCACAGAAGTACCTCACAAAGAGGATTACTGGCCTCAAACAAATGCCCTACACTGACCGCCTCAAAAAACTCCAGCTTTACTCCGTAGAATATCGCCTACTCCAAGGTGATCTCTGCCTAACATATAAAGCTATGTCAATCCCAGAGCTGTTGGACATGCTACACATAAAGAAATCCCAATCCCTCCGAGCTACAAGCTCTAGCCTCTAGGGACCTAAACCTTGTCACCATAATAAACAGGACATGCTGGAGGGATAGATTCCTGTCCCAGAGACTTCCCATACTCTGGAACAGGCTACCTATCTTTCTCAAGCAAAGTTCTTCATTAGCACTGTTCAAGAAAAATCTTGATGAGTGGATGGGAAATAGGAAATACACGCCGGGGATCACTTCTGTGTCTCTGCTCGACAGTGGCACAGGAAAATAACTTTCTTGGGTGGCATAAGCCAGGGAACCTTGTTGGCTAGGCTTATGTAGGCCCTTGGGCTGATAGCCTAGTACCTACCTATGAACCTATGAACCTCTGTGTAGTATTTAGTTTTATTTCTCATCAGTGACACCCATATATGGACACATTGGCAGTACGATAGCACACACTGTTATACCAGACAGCTAATACCTTACTGTATGCATAGTATTTAGATTATGTCCTCATCAGTGGTGCCCATGTATGGACTCATTGGCAGTATCATAGCACACACTGTTATACCAGACATCTAGTATCTTATTGTATGTATAGTAATTAGTTTTATTCCTCAGTGATGCCCATATATGGACTCATTGGCATTACCATAGCACACTCTATTAGACCAGAGAGTTAATATCTTACTGTTTGTATAGTCTTTAGTTTTATTCTCATCAGTGTTAGCCATATATGGACTCATTGGCAGTATAATCGCACACACTTTGAGACCACACACCTAATATCGTACTGTATGTATAATATTTAGTTTTATTCATCAGTGATGCCCATATGTGGACTCATTGGAAGTACCATAGCACACGCTGTGAGACCAGACACCTATTATCTTACTGTATGTAAAATATTTAGTTTTATTTCTCATCTGTGACACCCATATATATGAACTCATTGGCAGTACCATATCATACACTGTGATACCAGACACCTACTATCTTACTTTATGTATAGTATTTAGTTTTATTCCTCAGTGGTGCCCATATATGGACTCATTGGCAGTACCATAGCACATGCTGTTAGACTAGACAGCTAATATCTTACTGTATGTATAGTATTTAGTTTTATTTCTCATCAGTTTTATTTCTCATCAGTGACACCCATATATGGACTCATTGGCAGTACCATTGCACACACTGTTATACCAGACAGCTAACATTTTACCGTATGTTCCGTCCTGGGACCTCTCCTGTTTGGTATCTACTTCTCTGAAGTACAGGCTAACACAGAAGGCCTATGGCTAACAAAGTTCACAGATGACTGCAAACTAGGAGCCATAGTCAAGTCCCCAAATGATGTGGACATCCTACAGAAGGGCCTCGCTGAGACATATGCCTGGTGTCAGAGCCATGGCCTTAAGCTAAATGCCAAAAAGTGCAGTATCATCCCCTTTGGTAAAAACTCTGTACACATGTACTACCACATAGGCAGCAATCTACTTAACACCGAATGTGTGATAAGAGACCTTGCGACCCAGGTGGACAGTACTCTATCCTTTGATAGTCACAACACCACAGTATTCAGGAAGTCCTCTACATAGCACACCTCATCATAAAAGGGTTCTCATCCTGGAAAACAGAGGTCATTGTTCCCCTCTACTTGACACTCATTAGACTCATTATAGAGTACAATGCCCCTTTTGGAATGTACCTCACAAGACTTCTGCAGCAGCTGGAAAGGCCACAGAAGTACCTCACAAAGAGGATTACTGGCCTCAAACAAATGCCCTACACTGACCGCCTCAAAAAACTCCAGCTTTACTCCGTAGAATATTGCCTACTCCAAGGTGATCTCTGCCTAACATATAAAGCTATGTCAATCCCAGAGCTGTTGGACATGCTACACATAAAGAAATCCCAATCCCTCCGAGCTACAAGCTCTAGGGACCTAAACCTTGTCACCATAATAAACAGGACATGCTGGAGGGATAGATTCCTGTCCCAGAGACTTCCCATACTCTGGAACAGGCTACCCATCTATGTCAAGCAAAGTTCTTCATTAGCACTGTTCAAGAAAAATCGTGATGAGTGGATGGGAAATAGGAAATACACGCCGGGGATCACTTCTGTGTCTCTGCTCGACAGTGGCACAGGAAAATAACTTTCTTGGGTGGCATAAGCCAGGGAACCTTGTTGGCTAGGCTTATGTAGGCCCTTGGGCTGATAGCTTAGTACCTACCTATGAACCTATGAACCTCTGTGTAGTATTTAGTTTTATTTCTCATCAGTGGCACCCATATATGGACACATTGGCAGTACGATAGCACACACTGTTATACCAGACAGCTAATACCTTACTGTATGCATAGTATTTAGATTATGTCCTCATCAGTGGTGCCCATGTATGGACTCATTGGCAGTATCATAGCGCACACTGTTATACCAGACATCTAATATCTTACTGTATGTGTAGTATTTAGTTTATGTCCTCATCAGTGGTGCACATATATGGACTCATTGGGAGTATCATAGCACACATTGTTAGACCAGACAGCTAATATCTTACTGTATGTATAGTATTTAGTTTTATTCATCAGTGATGCCCATATATGGCTCATTGGCAGTATTCTAGCACATGCTGTAAGAACAGACAGCAAATATCTTACTGCATATATAGTATTTAGTATAAGTCTTCATCAGTGGTGCCCATATAGGGACTCATTGGCAGTACCATTACACACACTGTTAGATCAGCGAGCTAATATCTTACAGTATGTATACTATTTAGTTCAATTCCTCATCTGTGATGCCCATATATGGAATCATTGGCAGACAACTAGCACACACTGTTAGACTAGAGAGCTAATATCTTACCGTATGTATAGTATTTAGTTTTATTCATCACTGATATCCACATATGGACTCATTGGCAGTACCATAGCACACGTTGGTGGACAAGACAGCTAATATCTTACTGTATGTGTAGTATTTAGTTTTATTCATCAGTGATGCCCATATATGGACTCATAGGCAGTACCATAGCACACTCTGGTAGACCAGACATCTAATATCTTACTGTATGTGTAGTATTTAGTTTTATTCATCAGTGATGCCCATATATGGACTCATTGTCAGTACCATGGCACATCCTGGTAGACCAGACAGCTTATATCTTACTAAATGTATATTAATTAGTTTCATTTCTCTTCAATGATATCTATATATGGACTTATTGGCAGTACCATAGCACACGCTGGTAGACCAGACAGCTAATATCTTGCTGTATTTATAGTATTTAATTTTATTCTCATCAGTGACACTCATATATGGGCTCAATGGCAGTACCATTACACACACTGTCAGACCAGACAGCCAATATGTTACTGTATGTATAGTATTTAGTTTTAATCCTCATCAGTGACATCTATATATGGACTCATCGGCAGTACCATAGCACACACTATTAGACCAGAGAGCTAATATCTTACTATATGTATAGTATTTAGTTTTATTCATCAGTGATGCCTATATATGGACTCATTGGCAGTACCATAGCACACACAGATCAGACAGCTAATATTTTACTGTATGTATAGTATTTAGTTTTATTACTCATCACTGACTCCCATATATGGACTCATTGGCAGTACCATTACACACACTGTTAGACCAGACAGCTAATATCTTAGTGTATGTATGCTATTTTGTTTTATTCCTCATCTGAGATGCCTATATATGGACTCAGTGGCAGTACCCTAGCACACACTTTTACACCAGACAGCTAATATCTTATTGTATGTATAGTAATTAGTTTTATTACTGATCAGTGATGCACATATATGGACTCATTGGCAGTACCATGGCACACGCTGTTAGACCAGACAGCTATATCTTACTGTATGTATAGTATTTAGTTTTATTCCTTATCAGTGACACCCATATATGTGGTCATTATCCATACCGTAGCACACGCTGTTAGACCAGAGAGCTAATATCTTACTGTAAGTATAGTAATTATTTTTATTCCTCAGTGATGCCCATATATGGACTCATTGGCAGTACCATAGCACATGCTGTTAGACCAGAGATCTAATATCTTACTGTATGTATAGCATTTAGCTTTAATCTCATCAGTGATGGCCATATACGGACTCATTGGCAGTATAATAGCACACGCTTTGAGACCAGACACCTAATATCTTACTGTATGTATAATATTTAGTTTTATTCATCAGTGATGCCCATATATGTACTCATTGGCAGTACCATAGCACACACTTTTAGACCAGACAGCTTATATCTTACTGTATGTATAGTTTTTAGTTTTATTTATCATCAGTGACAGCCATATATGGACTCATTGGCAGACGTAGCACACATTGTTATACCAGACAGCTAATATCTTACTGTATGTATAGTATTTAGTTTTATTTCTCATCAGTGACACCCATATTTGGACTCATTGGCAGTACCATAGCACACGCTGTTAGACCACAGAGCTAATATCTTACTATATGTACAGTATTTAGTTTTATTACTCATCAGTGATGCCCATATATGGACTCATTGGCAGTACCCTAGCAAACACTGTGAGACCAGACAGCTTATATGTTACTGTATGTATAGTATTTAGTTTTATTCATCAGTGATGCCCATATATGGACTCATTGGCAGTACCCTAGCAAACAGTGTGAGACCAGACAGCTTATATCTTACTGTATGTATACTATTTAGTTTTATTTCTCATCAGTGACACCCATATTTGGACTCATTGGCAGTACCATAACACACACTGTTAGACCACAGAGCTAATATCTTACTATATGTACAGTATTTAGTTTTATTACTCATCAGTGATGCCCATATATGGACTCATTGGCAGTATAATCGCACATGCTTTGAGCCAGAAGCCTAATATCTTACTGTATGTATAATATTTAGTTCTATTCATCAGTGATGCCTATATGTGGACTCATTGGCAGTACCATAGCATACGCTGTGAGACCAGACACCTATTATCTTACTGTATGTAAAAGATTTAGTTTTATTTCTCATCTGTGACACCCATATATATGAACTCATTGGCAGTACCATATCATATGCTGTGATACCAGACACCTAATATCTTAACTGCATGTATAGTATTTAGTTTTATTCCTCAGTGATGCCCATATATGGACTCATTGGCAGTACCATAGCACATGCTGTTAGACCAGACGGCTACTATCTTACTGTATGTATAGTATTAAGTTTTATTTCTCATCAGTTTTATTTCTCATCAGTGACACCCATATATGGACTCACTGGCAGTACCACTGTTATACCAGACAGCTAATATTTTACTGAATGTTCCATCCTGGGACCTCTCCTGTTTGGTATCTACTTCTCTGAAGTACAGGCTAACACATAAGGCCTATGGCTAACAAAGTTCACAGATGACTGCAAACTAGGAGCCATAGTCATGTCCCCAAATGATGTGGACATCCTACAGAAGTGCCAAGCTGAGACAGATGCCTGTTGTCAGAGCCATGGCCTTAAGCTAAATGCCAAAAAGTGCAGTGTCATCCCCTTTGGTAAAAACTCTGTACCCATGCACTACCACATAGGCAGCAATCTACTTAACACCGAATGTGTGATAAGAGACCTTATGGCCGAGGTGGACAGTAGTCTATCCTTTGATAGTCACATCGACACAGTATTCAGGAAGTCCTTCTACGTGGCACACCTCATCATAAAAGGGTTCTAATCCTGGAAAACAGAGATCATTGTTCCCATCTACTCGACACTTATTAGACCCATAATAGAGTACAATCTCCCTTTTGTAATGTACCTCACTAGACTTCTGCAGCAGCTGGAAAGGCCACAGAAGTACCCCACAAAGAGGATTACTGGCCTCAAACAAATGCCCTACACGGACCGCCTGAAAATACTCCAGCTTTACTCCATAGCATATCGCCTACTTCAAGGTGATCTCATCCTAACATATAAAGCAATGTCAAACCCAGAGCTGTTGGACATGCTACACATAAAGAAATCCCAATCCCTCCGAGCTACAAGCTCTAGGGACCTAAACCTTGTCACCATAATAAACAGGACATGCTGGAGGGATAGATTCCTGTCCCAGAGGCTTCCCTTACTCTGGAACAGGCTACCCATCTATGTCAAGCAAAGTTCTTCATTAGCACTGTTCAAGCAAAATATTGATGAGTGGATGGGAAATAGGAAATACATGCCGGGAATCACTTCTTTGTCTCTGCTCGACAGTGGCACAGGAAAATAACTTTCTTGGGTGTTGTAAGCCAGGGAACCTTGTTGGCTAGGCTTACGTAGGCCCTTGGGCCGATAGCTTAGTACCTACCTATGAACCCATGAACCTCTGTGTAGTATTTAGTTTAATTTCTCATCAGTGACACCCATATATGGACACATTGGCAGTACCATAGCACACACTGTTATACGAGACAGCTAATACCTTACTGTATGTATAGTATTTAGTTTTATTACTCATCAGTGATGCCCATATATAGACTCATTGGTAGTACAATTACACACACTGTGAGACCAGACAGCTAATATCTTACTGTATGTATAGTAATTAGTTTTATTTTTATTACTTATCAGTGACGCCCATATATGGACTCATTGGTAGTACAGTTACACACACTGTGAGACCAGACAGCTAAAAACTTACTGTATGTATAGTATTTAGTTTTATTACTCATCAGAGGTGCCCATATATGGATTCTTTGGTAGTACCATAGCAGACACTGTTAGACCAGACAGCTAATATCTTACTGTATGCATAGTATTTAGTTTATGTCCTCATCAGTGGTGCCCATATATGGACTTACTGGCAGTACCATAGCACACACTGTTATACCAGGCAGCTAATATTTTACAGTATGTATAGTATTTAGTTTAAGTCCTCATCAGTGGTGTCCATATATGGACTCATTGGCAGTACCATAGCACACACTGTTAGATCAGACAGCTGTATAGTATTTAGTTTTATTCATCAGTGATGCCCATATATGGCTCATTGGCAGTATCCTTGCACACACTGTAAGACCAGACAGCAAATATCTTACTGTATGAATAGTAATTAGTTTTAGTTCTCAACAGTGATGCCCATATATGGACTCACTGGCCGTACCCTAGCACACACTGTGAGACCAGACAGCTAATATCTTACTGCATGTATAATATTTAGTTTTAGTCCTCATCAGTGATTCCCATATGAGGACTCACTGGCAGGACTGTAGCACACGCTGTTAGACTAGACAGCTAATATCTTACTTAATGTATAGTATTTAGTTTTAAACCTCATCAGTACATCTATATATGGACTCACTGGCAGAACTATAGCACACGCTGTTTGACCAGAGAGCTAATATCTTACTATATGTATAGTATTTAGTTTTAATCCTCATCAGTGCAGCTGTATATGGACTCATTGACAGTACTACAGCACACACTGTTAGACCAGAGAGTTAATATCTTACTGTATGTATAGTATTTAGTTTTATTCATCAGTGATGCCCATATAAGGACTCATTGGCAGTACCATTACACACCGTTAGATCAGAGAGCTAATATCTTACAGTATGTATACTATTTAGTTTTATTCCTCATCTGTGATGCCCATATATGGAATCATTGGCAGTACCATTACACACACTGTTAGATCAGAGAGCTAATATCTTACAGTATGTATACTATTTAGTTTTATTCCTCATCTGTGATGCCCATATATGGAATCATTGGCAGACAACTAGCACACACTGTTAGACTAGAGAGCTAATATCTTACTGTATGTATAGTATTTAGTTTTAGTACTCATCAGTGATGTCCATATATGGACTCATTGGCAGTACCATAGCACACAATGTTAGATCAGAGAGCTAATATCTTACTGTATGTATAGCATTTAGTTTTATTCATCAGTGATACCCATATATAAACTCATTGGCAGTACCATAGCACACGCTGTTAGACCAGACACCTAATATCTTATTGTATGTATAGTATTTGGTTTTATTCATCAGTGACACCCATATATGGACTCATAGGCAGCACCCTAGCACACACTGTGAGACCAGACAGCTAATATCTCACTGTATGTATAGTAATGAGTTTTATTCATCAGTGATGCCCATATATGGACTCATTGGCAGTACCATAGCACACGCTGGTAGACCAGACATATAATATCTTACTGTATATATTGTATTTAGTTTTATTCATCACTGATGCCAACATATAGACTCATTAGCAGTATCATAGCATACGCTGGTAAACCAGAGATATAATATCTTACTGTATATATAGTGTTTAGTTTTATTCATCACGGATGCCCACATATGGACTCATTGGCAGTACCATAGCACACGTTGGTGGACAAGACAGCTAATGTCTTACTGTATGTGTAGTATTTAGTTTTATTCATCAGTGATGCCCATATATGGACTCATAGGCAGTACCATAGCACACTCTGGTAGACCAGACAGCTAATATCTTACTGTATGTGTAGTATTTAGTTTTATTCATCAGTGATGCCCATATATGCACTCATTGGCAGTAAAATAGCACACGATGGTAAACCAGACAGCTTATATCTTACTGTATGTATAGTAATTAGTTACATTCCTCTTCAATTATATCTATATATGGACTTATTGGCTGTACCATAGCACATGCTGGTAGACCAGACAGCTAATATCTTGCTGTATGTGTAGTATTTAGTTTTTCTCATCAGTGATGCCCATATATGGACTCATTGGCAGTACCATAGCACATGCTGGTAGACCAGACAGCTAATATCTTACTGTATTTATAGTACTTAGTTTTATTTTCATCAGTGGTACACATATATGGGCTCATTGGCTGTACCATTACATACACTGTTAGACCAGACAGCCAATATGTTACTGTATGTATAGTATTTAGTTTTAATCCTCATCAGTGACATCTATATATGGACTCATTGGCAGTACCATAGCACACGCTGTTAGACCAGAGAGCTAATATCTTACTGTATGTATAGTATTTAGTTTTATTCCTCATCTGAGATGCCCATATATGGACTCATTGGCTGTACCATTACAGACACTGTTAGACCAGACAGCTAATATCTTACTGTATGTATACTATTTTGTTTTATTCCTCATCTGAGATGCCCATATATGGTCTCAGTGGCAGTACCCTAGCACACACTTTTAGACCAGACAGCTAATATCTTATTGTATGTATCGTTCGATTCTCAGTTAGAGTGTCTTCTGTGTGGCGACATGCGTGAATGGGCGTTCCTTCGTTGAAGGTTGTGCGTTAGGCTCGGCAAACCAGTGTGTAAAACTCTACTGCCAATCATTAGCGGACCGGAGTTCTGCTGTGGCGACCCCTAACCGGGAAAATCCGAAAGACACAAACAAACTCATCAGTGACGTACATATATGGACTCATTGACAGTACCATAGCACACGCTGTTAGACCAGACAGCTATATCTTACTGTATGTATAGTATTTAGTTTTATTCCTTAACAGTGACATGCATATCTGGACTCATTGGTAGTACCATAGCACATGCTGTAAGACCAGACACCTAATATCTTACTGTATGTATAGTATTTAGTTTTATTCATTACTGATGCCCATATATGGACTCATTGGCAGTACCATAGCTCACACTGTTGGACCAGATATATAATATCTTACTGTATGTATAGTATTTAGTTTTATTAATCACTGATGCCCATATATGGACTCATTGGCAGTACCATAGCACATGCTGGTAGACCAGACATCTAATATCTTACTGTATGTGTAGTATTTAGTTTTATTCATCAGTGATGCCCATATATGGACTCATTGACAGTACCATAGCACACGCTGTTAGACCAGAGAGCTAATACCTTACTGTATTTATAGTATTAAGTTTTATTCTCATCAGTGACACACATACATGGCTCATTGGCCGTACCATTACACACACTGTTAAACCAGACAGCCAATATGTTATTGTATGTATAGTATTTAGTTTTAATCCTCATCAGTGACATCTTCATATGGACTCATTGACAGTACCATTACACACACTGTTAGACCAGACAGCTAATATCTTGCTGTGTGTATACTCATCATCTTCTTTCGGCTGTTCCCATTGGGGTCGCCACAGCAGATCACCTGTTTCCATTTTTTCCTGTCCTCTGCATCTTGCTCTGTCACACCAAGCACCTGCATGTCCTCTCTCACCACATCCATAAGCCTTATCTTAGGCCTTCCTCTTTTCCTGTTACCTGGTAGCTTCATCCTTAGCATCTTTTTTCCCAATATACTCAGTATCCCTCCTCAGCACATGTCCAAACCAACGTAATCGTGCCTCTCCGGCTTTGTCTCCAAATCCTCCAACCTGGGCTGACCCTCTAATATACTTATTCCTAATCCTGTCCACTTCTATTTTGTTTTATTCCTCATCTGTGATGCCCCTATATGGATTCAGTGGCAGTACCCTAGCACACGCTGTTAGACCAGACAGCTAATATCCTACTGTATGTATAATATTTAGTTTTATTCTTCAGTGATGCCCATATATGGAATCATTGGTAGTACCATTACACACACTGTGAGACCAGACAGCTAATAGCTTACTGTATGTATAGCAATTAGTTTTATTACTCATCAGTGATGCCCATATATGGAGTCATTGGCAGTACCATAGCATACACTGTTAGACCAGAGAGCTAATATCTTACTGTTTATATAGTCTTTAGTTTTATTCTCATCAGTGTTAGCCATATATGGACTCATTGGCAGTATAATTGCACACGCTTTGAGACCACACACCTAATATCTTACAGTATGTATACTATTTAGTTTTATTCCTCATCTGTGATGCCCATATATGGAATCATTGGCAGAAAACTAGCACACACTGTTAGACTAGAGAGCTAATATCTTACTGTATGTATAGTATTTAGTTTGATTACTCATCAGTGACGCCCATATATGGACTCATTGGCAGTACCACAGCACACGCTGTAAGACCAGGGAGAAAATATCTTACTGTATGTATAGTATTTAGTTGTATTCCTCATTAAAGATGCCCATATATGGACTCATTGGCAGTACTATAGCACACGCTGTTAGACCAGAGAGCTAATATCTTACTGTATGTATAGTATTTAGTTTAATTTCTCATCAGTGACACACATATATATGGACTCATTGGCAGTACCATAGCACACACTGTGAGACCAGACACCTAATATCTTACTGTATGTATAGTAATTAGTTTTATTCATCAGTGATGCCAATATATGGACTCATTGGCAGCACTGTTACACACACTGTTAGACCAGACAGCTAATATCTCACTGTA
Source organism: Protopterus annectens (assembly GCF_019279795.1). Lineage (NCBI taxonomy): Eukaryota > Metazoa > Chordata > Ceratodontiformes > Protopteridae > Protopterus > Protopterus annectens. The sequence continues at coordinate 12,321,766 of NC_056749.1, read as the reverse complement.
TGTATAATATTTAGTTTTATTCCTCATCAGTGACACCCATATATGGACTCATTGGCAGTACCATAGCACACACTGTTAGACCAGACAGCTAATATCTTACTGTATGTATAGTAATTAGTTTTATTCATCAGTGATGCCCATATATGGACTCATTGGCAGTACCATAACACACGCTGTTAGACCAGAAAGCTAATACCTTACTGTATGTATAGTAATTAATTTTATTCTCATCAGTGATGCCCATATATGGACTCAGTGGCAGTACCATAGCACACGCTGTTTGACCAGACAGATAATATCTTAGTGTAGGTATAGTATTTAGTTTTAGTCCTCGTCAGTGATGCCCATTTATGGACTCTTCTGTAGTACCAAAGTATACAGCATTAAACCATACTAAGTTCACCTTATTTTTGTTGTCTATGTAGCACCCAAACTACTTTTACTGTCTCATGTGACATACTGTTTATTATTATAGTTTATTTATTTACATTTGTACCAGGATGCTCTCACTGGGCAGTGCCCCTTTCAATGGAGTCTTGGGGGTTAAATCCCCAACATAAAGTTCATTAGTACAATATGCAACATGCATGAGCAATGTCGAAGTAAGTCAGACTTTATAACATGCACCTTACGTAGTAGGTTAAACCTGAGACGTAGTGATTAAATACGAGCAGGAGCTCTGAGGTAGTACTCATGTTACTTGCATCAGCAGAGCATATCATAGTCGAAGTAGGCATCGTCAGGAAAGGAGAAAGGTGCATTGGGTAATAGTGCATGTTCAGCTCATTTCATACTAGCAATGCAGGAAAGTTATAATTATGGTAGTACTGCGGGGGTTATTATCCTAGCTTGGGGTGGGGGGGTTACAGTAAGAGCAGCGCCAAGTAGTAGATGAAGTTAAATAATATTAACAGAGAAAGTTGCTTAATTATCCTGTGTTGGATTAAGATGGAGTAAGGATTAGAAATTGTTTTAAATTCTGTTTGAAGGATTTAAATGAAGTGTTTAGCCTTAGAGGGAGTGGAATTCTACTCTAATTTTGTACAAGTGGCATGAGAAAAGTGAGTCACCTGCTGAGTTGCTGGATTTGGTCAGACTAGGTAAGTTTTTATCATTTCAGTGTAGGTTTCTGTTTGGTACTTACTGAAGATGAGTATTGGCCAGGCTCAGGCATTTATCAGGTCTGTGGATATGATTATACTGGCCCTGAACTCTCACTACTGAATCCCTCCATAAGGTCAGTTAAAGCACTTGGAATCATAGTCATACTGACCTCCATACTGAGCCCCTCTCCTATCAATTCTCCTGATAGAATGAGACCACAGCCTGCCCCCAGCCATTTAGTTGTCAGCATACTAGTGTTAGGTGTCCTGAGGTAGCATAGCACCATGACTCATGTTCACTGTCAACCCATTGTTGATAACTGTCACTAAGTCTACTAGTGACAGCCTCTTGTCGTCTTTCCACCTAGGCTTCCACAGATTGGCTAAGACATTCTCTACCCCATAGTGTTGTTTATAGGTGGAGTCACTCTTCAACACCTACCCACATAACAAATCCCAATCAAGCCCATCTCAGCATGGCACTGCCTAGTACCCACCCCCACAGATTTCCTGACCATTGAAACCATGTACACTGGTATCATTAAAGAGACTCGGTTCCATTGCTGTGGCAATGCACTGCATTACCATGCACATTGCTATCATTAAAGAGATTCGGTTCCATTGCTGTGGCAATGCACTGCATTACCATGAACACTGTTATCATTAAAGAGATTCGGTTCCATTGCTGTGGCAATGCCCTGCATTACCATGCACACTGCTATCATTAAAGAGATTCGGTTCCATTGCTGTGGCAATGCCCTGCATTACCATGCACACTGCTATCATTAAAGAGATTCGGTTCCATTGCTGTGGCAATGCCCTGCATTACCATGCACACTGCTATCATTAAAGAGATTCGGTTCCATTGCTGTGGCAATGCCCTGCATTACCATGCACACTGCTATCATTAAAGAGATTCGGTTCCATTGCTGTGTCAATGCCCTGCATTACCATGCACACTGCTATCATTAAAGAGATTCGATTCCATTGCTGTGGCAATGCCCTGCATTACCATGCACACTGCTATCATTAAAGACATTTGGTTCCATTGCTGTGGCAATGCACTGCATTTTTGAGAGTTTGTTTTTTTGTACGTGTTTCAGTTGTATCCCACATTCCTATTGGAAGCAGGAAGAGTTATGCGCTATTTGGTATTCAGACTTTATGTGTAGATTTTTCTCTGGATGTCCCCACTTTTCAAGGGCCTTTTTCCCTGTTTTCAATGTCTGCAGGCTGAGAGGTGCTGCCATAGCTCTAAACCATCCATTTTCAAAATGAGGAACATTATTTCTCATAATGTGGAACAAATAGGCTAAATGTGGAACACCTACTAACAGCTTACCAACAGCTTCCACTAGTATGCTCACAGGATGGTTAAAATGTGCTATTTTATACTTATAGAAAGTTATTTTGATGGATTAGTATGATTCATTTCTAGTTAGCATGAATATCAGTTAACAGATTCCTAACAATAAATGTGCGACAGATCCTTTTAATGTGGAACTTCAAGGAACAAGGGCATTTTAAGACCCAAAATGAGCCATTATTTTAATGAGATGCACTTGAGAGGTATGGGTGTTATTATCAGTCAATTCCCCCACCTCCACACAATCGTTGTAGGGGGTGGCCAGCTAAGGTTGGTCATTGTAGAACTGTTGTGTCACGGGCCAGCTCTGTTTTCCAGCTTATGTGGGAATACATAAGTAATTAGCTGGTGATAGAGCAATAGAATTCCCATGATGTAGGGGCAATTACTGTAGTGATTCCTGATAGTGGTATCCTGGGTTTCCCAGCCCTGGTGAAGAAAAAAGTAAAGCTGGAAGGGAGGCATGCAAAGGCTTTAGAAGGTTAAGTGCACAAAAAGGGCATAATACAGAGACAAACCATTCATCTCTTGTCAGGACACATAATTGTCCTGCTTCTCTACTCTTTACCCTCAGCTCTTGCATGAGTATGGACCCAGCGATGCCTTACTTTGGAGGCAGTTTTTCTCCCTTAATCGCTGTCTTTGTGCTGTAGTATTTCTTCACATAGACAGGAGTACTGTTACGGACAAGCACACATAAGTCCCTACAGGAAGAGAGGGGTATTCTGTAATACTGAAATTATTTTTATTTTATTTATCTGTTACCATCTCACTTGGTTTAATGTACGTCACCCAAAGCAGTTCTGCTGGTTCACAAAACCTGCTTGCTGCAACAATACAGAGGAAGCAACAAAACCTTAAAATGCCCGCAATGCTGAGTCACATCTGTCGCTGAATAGCACAGCAGTCAGTTATGCTTACTATATTAGTAAGACCTGACGTCTTCCTACCACAGTTTACTGAACAAACCACGATCAAACTCAATACAAGAAATGAGATTTCTGCACTGACTCCACAAGTACACAGTCTAAGATCTTATACTCAACTCATCTATTTACACAACTGTAACTACAATAAATACGTCAAGTGACAAATACTACATCAGGCAGCATGACCACCAAGCTACAAGGGAAACCCAGCTCTCTAAAATGCTGCATTGCTCAAAGCTGATGTCACTGGATTTCAGAAAAGAAATTACCTGATCTTTTGCAACATTTCCTCCTGCTCAAAATGTGGCGGTTTGCATTCCTTGTAAAACATAAAAGTTTTACAAAGCTATTTTTTCTACAGAATTAATACTTATTCATACAAAAAACTGTTGAATGAAAACAATTTTTATGCCTTGACAAGTTAAAAACTCTGCTAGTTTAGTGTGGACTCAGAATTTCACAACAATGCTTCTGTCTTCTCAGAGCTTGAATAGTTTAATGCTTAGACATAATTATGTTTGCATTCTATTTATATTTTATGTATTTTTCATTCTTTTAAGTAAGTATATCTGCATCAGTATATTGCACTTCCCTTTAGATGGCATCCCTTTCCATGCCTGTTTCCTGTTACCGATTATAAGCTTATACGGTGGTGTGTGTGCTACGCTGAAGGGAGGGACATACCAGCAGCAGCCATGTTCTCTGACTTCATGCTCAGGCCAGACAGTAGGACTGCATAACTCTTTGACAGCTAAGATACTATTTTGACACACATTACTTCACAAATTAATGGATGGAAAAAGTTCTGTGGCACCAGAAGAAATAGACTGACTTGCCTAAATATTAGGTTTTGTTACAGTTGTAAAAGCATGAACATTCTTAGCAGGACAACACCGGTGTCTTGTCCGTTAGTTTTATGTACCAAAGATCACCTTCTTCACATAAAGCACCATGTGTAAGCTGAGCACTGCGTTAGCACACAGATTTGGAATCGTGATGTTTTGTTGTGTCTGACAAATTACAGAATACTAAATACAAACTACCAAATGCATTTCTCAACTCCTTTACTGCAGACTGAATCACTTGCCAAAACACTGCTGTAAGAAGGAATTGTAGAGCACTTAGCCTAAGCAGGAAATGTGAATTGTAGAGCACTTAGCCTAAGCAGGAAATGTGTTTTTGTTTTCAGTTTATTTCAAAATTGCAGCATATCTTTCAAAAGAGTTACAAGGGACAAACTGTCTGTGCTGTGGTGGGAGTGGCCTTTCATGCAGAAGACAGTAGGTTCTATTCCCACATCTGGTGGAAGGATGGAGTGCAGTGCAGCATTAAAGGGATGCTGCCTTCCTACATGTGCTGTCCTTTGGATAACGCATGAAACTGAGGTTTCCTCCATGTAAGGTGATGGTAGTTTAGGTGTGCAGTCTGTCACTTGACCCATATAAATAAGCTTAAAAGATATCTCGTTTGCACTGTATGTTACATTTGTGCTCCCTGCACAGAATGTACAGCATAAAAGGGAGGTACGGATGCAACTACCTAGAATATCTTTTGCCACCATTTTTGCCATTTGGTTTCAATGCTTTGTTGCTGTACTGAATTTTTAACAATACTGGTTGGATCTCTTCACACAGGAAAAAGGGTCTCTCATCCATCCGTACTTGTCCACTCTCAACGTACACTGTGGGTGATAGGATTTTGACCCTTTTAGGCACCTGTTTTCTGAGGATGTGCTCAGGGTTTCACAGGGGTCAAGAAAACCCACAACCGGAAAGTCATATATGTCCAAATGGAAGAGATTTTAGGTCTGATGCCATGCTCGTAGTCAGGACCCTTTTTCAGTGGGGGTGCATTTGGTCCTGTCTTATTTGTGTGAGTTTGTCCAATATGGCTTGGCCTATTCTTCTGTGAAGGTCCATTTGTCAGCCATTTCTGTTTTTCTGCCCTTGAGTTCTCCTTTGACTTCTTGTTTTGAGGTCAAGCAATTCTGTAAAGGCATCCTGCATACTAGTCCTCCACAAAAGCCAATTCCTCCTCCTTGCGACCTTAATTTTGTTTTGGAAAAATGGCTCAGGCTCCTTTTGAGCCTGCAGATTCTGCTTCTTTGCAACATTGTACTTGGAAGACTGTTAAGTTGTTGGCTCTTACTTCTGCTCTGAGGGTTTCTGAGCTCCAGGCCTGTATGGCCATCCCTCCTTTTTTGGTTTTTCACAAGGACAGGGTGTCTCTTCATACTAATCATTCTTTTATGCCCAAGGTGGTCATTGAGTTGTCCATGAATCAGTCAGTACAACTCCCTTCCTTTTTCCCTTCTTCTCAGTCTGGTAGTGAGAGGGTCCTGCATACCTTGGATTTGCACAGACAGCCCAGGTAATCTTTGATTAAAACTAGGACTATTCGTAAATCTGATCAGCTTTTTGTTTTATTTCTTCCCAAGTCTTTGGGTTTGGCTGTTTCTAGCAAACCATCTCCTCCAGGATGTCTAAGGCAATTTCCTTTTGTTATACTTTTCATGACAAATCTCTATCTACTTGTGTTAAACCTCATTTCACTAGGGCTGTTGCCTCTTCTGGTGCTTTCTTCAAGGGTTGGACACGAATTCCATCCTTGAAGCTGCTGCTTGGTCTTCACTGCATACCTCTGCTAAGCATTATAAGCTGGATATGGTTTCTAGGGCCAGAGCAGATTTTGCTGTAACCATTTTATGTGGGTTTGTTGAGGGTTCTTCTCAGACTTCCACCTCGCATTCTGTTTCTTGAGCTTTTTTACTCTCTCTTCTGTAATGAATACTACAGCAGGGATATGGAGGGCATAGTACAGTTGTGTAAAATCTTACCATAACAGTATAGGTCCTTATCTTCAATGTTGCAGTATTTGCTCCCTCCCTCCAATCCCCTCTTATTTATTCTGCATTTTTTCCTTCTGGGTGTGCATGGACTCTTTTGTCCTATGATGACTGTTCTCTTTTGGGGCAAGTTAGTTCTAGGTACTTGCATATGCACGTCCCTTTTATGCCTTATGTTCTGTGTGGGGAGCATAAATGTGATGTATGGTGCAAACAAGACCTCTTTTAAGTTTATTTATATTGGCCAAGTGATGGGCTGCCCACAGCAGGACATCCCTTCCGTTACAAATTCTGCAACAGTAAAGAGAAGCACATTTACTGTTATGGTAAGATTTTACACAACAGTACTTTACCTGATGCCCTGCCCAAATTTTCCTCTAGTACTTTAAATATAAACTTGGGTCTCCCCTAAAGAAAGACCACTAGCCTATCGGGACTAATGTGGTCAACAAAAGAATAAGTCAACATATTTTGTGGGACTAACGTGGTCAACAAAAGAATGTCAACATATTTTGTGTGACTAACGTGGTCAATAAAAGAATACGTCAACACATTTTGTGGGACTAATGTGGTCAACAAAAGAATAAGTCAACATATTTTGTGTAACTAACGTGGTCAAGAAAAGAATAAGTCAACACATTTTTTTATAGCAGGAGAGCCACCTTGCTCAATTATTGATGAATACTGAAACCACGAGCATGGCATTTTGTGTCTGTACGGGTGTGTGGGCGTGTTTGTCTGTCTGTGTAAAATATGGAGGTCTGTGTCTTTTTAATTTCTCCAAGTCTTTTGAGTTTCTAATACCATGAAGGGAATGGACACCATTCCTAAGTCAAAGTATGATTAAAGTTCATGAAATTAGTATTGTTTCAATCTTTGATGTCAGCCAGTAGTGCTCTTCGCAGCACCGGCAATGTGTCCAGTAATAACTCCTTCTCAATTTGTACAGTGTTACATGTACCGGTAACATATCTAAATACGATTGTAAATTCTTTTTTATAAGACCCATTGCTGGTACTACTATTGGAACTGTCTGGGTATCTTTCTTCCACATGGCTCTCAATTCTGCCTGCAGATCCAGGTATTTTATGACTTTGTGTCTCTATGTATGCAAGACACTGTAGTCACTGGGTGTGGTGATTTCAATAATCAATGCTACTTTTGTTTTCTTTGCTTGGACCACTGTATCCGGTTTTCTAGCATCTATCTTTTGAACTGTTGGTAATGGGTGACCCCATGTGATATAAACTTCATCATTTTCTATGATGCTTTGTGGCTCATGTTTCCAGTGTTTTTCAGCCACTTCGATACCATAATGTTTGCACAATCCCCAGTGCAACAGTCTCACCACATTACTATGCCTTTCAGTATACAGTCCTTCTGCCATTAGTGTGTCACAGCCAGGAACAAGGTGTGTGACTGTTTCCAATTCGGTTTTAAAAAACCTACATCTGTCTGTTTCTCCCACTTGTTTAATAGACTTTGTAAACCAGCATGTATGCAGCCCGCTGTCTTGGGCTGCCAATATTAACCTTTCATTTCTTGATGTGAGTTCACCTCTCCTTAACCATTCCTGCATTCGTTCCTGATCAACATGAGGCTCTTCCAGAAGTTTTCTATACTTGCAACTATATTTATGTTTTTTACACATTTCTTGCCTTCTCACCTGGTCCTTCACCTTATATTCTTTCTTTTGTTTTTTGGCACATTCAGTTGCTGCTTTGTTTTTATCCACTTCTGGTTTGATTTCCATCCCTGCTTGACGTCGATATGCTTTGGCTAAATTAAGCAGAGAAGTCATCTTAGATTTATTCTCTTCATGTTTCAAAACTTTCACTACATTTAGATCTTGTGAGGTCAGTAGATGTGTATGGAGTCCCACGATTACAGATCTATACATGTAATCAGTTTCAGGGTGGCCCATCCATCCTTCGGAACGGGGAATATATAGTTGGTATACACTGATTTTTATAAATCATTTGGTGAGCAAGAAGCATCCTTCTTGTGTTACTATCTAATCTAGCCAACACTTTTTGGGGCCAGTCAATCACTCCAAACCTGTACGTTAGGACAGAAAGAGTAAACTTATTTATAGCTTGGATCTTGCTCCTAGATGTCAGTGCCTTTCTCAGGATTAATTTAAGTCTTCTAAAGTATTCCTTACTGAGTTTTATTCACATTTGTTCATGTTTTATTGCTGATCTTTCATCAGTTCCCAAGTATTTATACACTCCCTCTTGCTCAAGTTCTTTTATATCACATTCTTGTCCCAAACTGATGTTTTCCTGGTGTTGTAGTTTTCCTTTTTTAAAGGTTGCTTTTGCGCATTTATCAAGACCAAATGACATTCTAATATCATCTGAAAAAGTTTTGACAACCTGCAGCTCTGCTTCAGTTCCTCATCTGATGAACTATACAGTTTTAAATCAACAACAAAGAGGGAGACAAAGATGGCCGCCTTTCTGTAGACACTGTACATCTACAGCTCTCCAGTTACTCGCAAGAATAAGTAACCCTGAGGATATACTACAAGTCTTTTTGCATTAATTACCGGATATAACTATTCTACTACAACCAAACTACGACTGAGAATCAAAAGAACGAAGGAAAAACTAATTAATTTCACAGGATTAAAGCTGATTGTCTGCCTGACTCTGAATAGAGCTATAAACAAAGGATCTATCTGATTTCTGTTTCAAGATGTCAAAACTGGACAAAAATATGGACACAACAACAACTAAAACTAAATTATCAACGCTGATGTCACCAGAGAAAGACTCTACATTTAAAAGACAGAAAACTGTAAAACCACAAGATCTTTTAAAAACAGGAGGAACAAACCAAGCGGATCAGCTAGCTAACATGGTGGACATTAAAACAGCACTGTTACCCATACAAGAATCTTTAAATGCACTTTCAAACCAGATATTTGCTTTTAATGCCACATGCAGTCAAATTCTCGACAGAATAGATAAATCTGAGGCTAGAATATCCGATAATGAGGACAGAATAACATTTCTTACAAAAAACAGATATTCATGACCTGGACATTCAAACTATGCAGACCAAGATCCTGGATTTAGAGGCAAGATCCAGAAGAAACAACATAATTATTAGAGGAATCGGAAAATATTCAATATAATGATCTAATGCCTACCATTACACAGATACTGGAAATATTGTTCGAGGACTCGGGTATGGCTAAGCAAATAGTCATAGAAAGAGCACACAGAGCTCTCAGGAATCACAAGCATCAAATATTCCTAGACCGGTTTATGTCAAAATTCTGAATTACCAGGATGTAAATAAAATAATTCTAACTATGAAAAGAAAGGAGGTTTTGTAATGTGGCAAAATAACAGAGTTTCTATGGGTCAAGATCTACCACTGCAAATCAGACAAGCCAGACAAGCATTAGCCCCTTACTGCAAATTTCTTATTGATAAAAATATAAAATTCCAGATGAAGTATCCAAGTACATTAATCTTTACATTTGATGGAGCCAAATATTCTGTTTCTACAAAAAGGAAGCAAAACTCACCTTTTGAAGACTTTTAAATCCTTCCAACTTCAGAAGCTTAACTGGAACATTCAGTCTGTGTACAGCAATACAGATTCTGGGATTCCATGTCTGCTATAACTCAAGGCTTCAAAATCCTTTGTTTGCTTCTTTTTCTCACCAGGCCCCTGTTTAATCATTAACCAGTATTTTCTTACAGGTCCAGCTAAATCCAAAGATTTCATGAACTCCTGCAGCCTTGATGAACTGTGTAGTCTGCGAGTCAACAGGAAGTCCTAGAAATGCTCCAGAGGGTCAGCTTTTGTTGTGGCACTTCTGGAAGTCTGTCCACATAATGGGTCCCCCTTTGAGAACTCGAAATCAAGATTTTTATACCAGGAAGTAGCCAGAGCTCTGTGGAGCCAGGGAAGCTTTTAGAATTGCAAAACGAGGCTCCTGGACTATTTTAGAGAGGTTTGACTTTTATTTTGTATAAAGAAATGTCAGCTTATTCAGGTAAGGATTTAAACTGGGCTGTAACATATGGTTAAATAGAGTAATTTAACTACAATGTTAGAAACAATATAAAGTTACTACAGTTATTCTATTTTGGTTCTAGATAGTGTGCCTGAAGATAGAAATGCAGTTATAATTATATACTATTGATATTTTTGCTTTTCTGCCTTTGAAATGACTGTTATATTGTTTATGTTACTCCAAAAAAAAAAAAAAAAACTTTCTCCTTATTAATGCTATGATAATCTATATGTGTTAACATGTATAATTCACTCTCCTATTCCTAAGGGAATGGAAGGATATATATTTTATGTGGTTCTAGAGATTCTGTGCATTATGTTAGCTATATATTTCTTACAGTATTAATACATTAATGGTGAAAAAAATGTTACTGATGTTGCTTTTATCAATGCTGCTGTTAACATGTTATACTTACCTAGGCAAAGTTAGATAAGACAGTTAGTTATTCTAGGATAATATAACCAATTATTTAATTAATAATGTATGTAAATCATTAGAGGGTAGAATAAGAAATTGGTATGTAAGACATAACAGTGTGTTAACTAACTAATATGTTCAAGAGCTGTAGATAGGTACTAGTGTTTAATGGGGAATGTGTAGGTTAGTTTTTGTAGGGTTAGTTGTAGTTATCATAGGTTTTGTATATCTTGTTAGGGTGTTATTATATAATAGTCATTTAGGATTGATGTATACCAATAGAAGTCTAAACAGTGTTAAAACCTATGTTTGACCTGGTCCAGGAGAATAGTGGATAGGCACTGGTTAGGGATGGGGCATTTAGTTTGCTTCCAGATATTTCAAAATCTGATATTATACGGAATCTAGTATCGTTTTCAAATTCAACATATACACTAACATTTTAAAAGTATTTTTATGTGGATAATAGACTCATGGAATGTTAAAGGTTTCCAGAATCTGAAAAAAGGAAACTATTTTTCATTTACTTCTTCAGTCAAAAGCACCATTTATATTGTTACAAGAAACCCACTTGGCTAATGATCAATGGACTGCCATTAAAAATAAAAATGGATCAGGGAGGTAATAGCTTGGAAGGGACAACTAATAGTGCAGGTGTAGCAATAATCATCAAAACTCAGTTCCAAGAGAGAATTTTAGATTTTAAAATGGATAAAGAAGGAAGATGGTGCTATGTACTTTTATAACAAAATTTTACGATAAACCGGTGATTCTTCTTAATATATATGCCCCATGTACCAATCAGCAAACCTTCATAACATCACTTTACTTTATTTTAAACCAATATAACAATTATTATATAATAATAGGAGGTGACTGGAATACATACCAAGACCCTAAACTAGATAAAACAAGTCCCCATAGATCTTATAATAATCAGGCAGTGATAGCACTGCAGGAACTTAAAGCAGATTTTAAACTTTATGATCCATTTAAATGTAATAAGGACCAAATGAATCCAAATAACTTCACATTTTATTCAAGCTGTCATAAAATGTGGTCCAGGATCGATTTCTTTTAATATCAGATACACTAATGTGTTTTGATCCCTATATATACATACAAGCTCGTTATTTGTCGGATCACTCCAGGATCACATTAACCTTTAAGAAAGATACTTGTCATAAATTGCATGTTAGGGGTTATAATTGGACATTAAATCCATATCTATTGCATAAAGAGGATGTATTAAAAGAAGCTCAGGAGTTTTTAATCAATTATTAAATAATCTTTTAGAACACCGACATCCATCAGACATAGAATGGGCAACTATCAAAGCAAATTAGAGGAATGTTTATCCAAAAGCTACTTTCTACAAGAAATTACAAGTGAAAGATATGCATGACTTGGAATAAAAAATTAAATTATTAGATCAGGAATTAATTAGAAATTATAGTAAACAAACGAACGGAATTATTAAATTGTCAAAGAAACTTTTTATTACAAAACAGTAAATTATCATTCCATGAACAGAAAATGCTGGTAAAATCGCTAATCACATACAGACCCGTCAAAAGCACTAGCACGTATTATTAATCAATGAAGTCACCTTCCCAAATCCCTGAAATATACTTCAACAATAAAACATACACCAATACGGAAGATATCATAAAGGTTTTTGAACTAATATTTTCAGAACTATATGGTGAACAACAGGATGTAAATCCAAATAAGAATAATAATGATTTTCTTCAGAAAATTATATTTCCAAAGATTAATGATGAGCTTCATATGAACCTGATTAAACCTATTTCTTCAGAGGAAATAACTGATGTTATCAAGAAATTGAAGCCATACAAAGCTCGGGACGGATGGTTTGACTACAGAATTTTATAAAACTTTTAGTGATATTCTGGGGAAAATACTGTCAGTGGTCTTTAACTATATTATTAACAATAAAATTACTGACCCACACTTTAATGCATCGAAAACTATTCTCATACCGAAGAAAATACTGATCGACAAAACCGGATAATTATAGACCCATCTCACTTTTAAACATAGATATGAAAATTATGACATCGATTTTGGCTAACAGGTTGAAAATGGTAATTAACCCTATAATATCTGATGAACAAGCGGTTTTATAAATAGCAGACAAACTATAGATAATACATTAACACTGCATACAATGATTTCTCATGCCACCCATAAAACCATAATCTTTACACTTATAATTGATGCACAAAAGCATTTGACAGAGTGAACTTAGAATATTTATTTGACATTTTAACATGTTTTAACATACCACAAGAATTCACTTCAACTTTAAAAATTATATACCAATCCTTATACAAATCTAGTCATTAACAGGAATCTTTCAAAAGAATTCAAATTAAAATGGTACCCGTCAAGGCTGTCCTTTATCTCCCTTGTTATTCAATTTGTATTTGGAACCTCTATTTTGCACATTAAACAAAATATCTATCATAATGCTCCAAGGATCTATGGTGCGAAGATCACAATGGCTGCTTTTGCAGATGATTTGAGTATTTATTGCACAACACCTGTTTTGGATACTAATAAAATATTAAAGGCAGTAGAAGAATTTGAAAATTTCCAATTATAAATTAAATTTAAAAAACTAAGATATTCCCATTAAAGACACCTACACCTTTTTCACTATTACCATTAGTAGGGCAGGCAAAATCAGAAGAAAAAATAAAATACTTAGGAGTGGTTTTCTCAACAGACAACAGAGATTTTTATCTCAATAATGTTAAGGTTATTTGGGAGCAGATAGTATCTGACTTGAAAAGATGGGATAATCTGAAATTACCAATAATGGCGAAGACTTCAATTATTAAAATGAATATACTTCCTAGATTACTATATATTTTTAGAGCGTCACAAGTCCAAATCTCCAAAAAATTCTTCAAACAGCTTCATACAGAACTAGCTAGATTTCTATGGGAACCTAGAAAAGTTAGGATATCGTATGATAAATTGATGGCTCCAAAAATAGGGAGGGTTGGATCTACCTAATTTGAAACATATTATTTAATAATAAACACCAATAGACTTTTAAGAATAATTAACTTTGATGGGTGTAACTCGAAATGGGTTCCCAAATGGCTGGTTCTTAATCATAAACATGTCAAGGAATTGGATATTAACTGCAAGGCATTACCTTTTTTAAACAAAAATACTCTTAAAGGGTACTTGTTGGAACATATCAAAACATATATAGTTTCAGTACAAAATCTTTTTAACTCATTAAATCTTTTGCAAAGTATGATAATTCTTCAACCATTTCACAAAAATCCAAATCTGAAAATTGGTAACCAGCTGATAGACCTTAAGAAATTCCCACTTATAATTAATTTAACCCTACTTGATTTATATCCCTTTTTAGGTATCCCGATTCACAATATTTTAGAAGAGTTGAATCTCCCCAAATCGTATCTAATTATAATAAGACAATTAAAAGACCTATCAATAAGTTACCTTAGTAAAGGGAATGACATAATTAAAGAAGAAGATTTAAACATGTGTCTGAACTTATGGCAAACCCTTACACAGGAATGTAAATATATAACTGCAGCATATGGTTTGATTAAAGAAATAAAATATAATAATCAAATATTAATTTCCAAATACTGGAGAGAGAAATTGTTGACAATTGAAGAAAGCAAAATACTAAAAGCAATTCACTTAACCATAAAATCTGTGTCCTTCAGAAGCTATTATTTACCCAATTGATGATATTTAATAACGTATTATCGCGTCTCACTCTACAAATTTAACTCAAAGAACTCACCAAAATGCCCATATTGTATAGATCAAACAGCCGACCTCCTACATATGTTTTGGAGTTGTAAATGTATTTTCAAACTCTGGAATTCCTTGAAACTTCAACTACAAAAATGGGATATCAACATTCCACACTCTCCTGGGAATTTCTGATTTTGCATATTCCACCACCCAACTTGGAAAGAACCCAAAGAATTATACTAGTCAATATTTTTTGTTGATGAAGTTATATATAGCTTCCAATTGGTTGAACCCTTTACAGGCATCATGGCAAAATTTCAAGATAGTAGCCACCAAACATATTCTAGCACATAAATTTCTAATTAGTGATTATAAGAAAAATGTAAACAATACAAAAATATGGGAACAAATCTTTAACATTGTATTAGCTTAAACTTCCATTCCACTATTCTCTGGGAAAAACTGAATAACTGTTGAATTTTATTGAGATAAGTCTTATATGGTTACTAGTTCTTTTTCTTCATTATTTTTTTTTTTTAGAAGTGTATAGGTATGTATAATGATTCTATGTAACTGTTGGAAGCATTCATGTACATATTGTAAGTAGTTGGTAGTACTGTATTAGTTGTTTGGAAAAAATAAAATAAAGAATTATTATTGAAAAAAAAAAAATCAACAACAAAGAGAATATGAGAAGTCATTAGACTTTGTTGTTTTCTAGGAGCCAAATTGTAGCCATGGCCTAAGCTGTCAAGTAAACAGTTTAATGGATTAATGGCAAGGCAGAATAGCAATGGTGACAGAGAGTCACCCTGGAATATCCCCCTTTGAATTTTTATCCCTGGGATAATAATCTGTCCTTTATCATAGCTTAATTGCAAAGTGGTCTGCCATTGTTTCATGGTTACTGTAATGTAGTCAATCAGTGTAGTGTGTCTCTTATACAGTTTTAAGCACTCTTTTATCCATGAATGTGGGATACTATCAAATGCTTTTTTGTAGTCAATCCATGACATACTTAGATTCTTCTCCTTTTTACAGTTCTCCACTATAACTTTATTTAACAACAAATGATCATTTGTTCCATATGACTTTCTTTTACTGCCCTTTTGTTCTACTGCCATAATTGAGTTTTCTTCTAAATGACTGTAAACTCTGTTGGCGTCAATTCCCATGTATAGTTTATATGTCGTCGGAAGGCAAGTTATTGGTCTATAATTTTTAGGGTAGCTTGCAGGTTCACTCTTAAGTAAGATAATTGTTTTGCCTGTTGTTAGCCAGTGTGGTGTCTGTTCAGAGTGAGCATATAAATAGATTCATAGGTTCATAGGTAGGTACTAGGCTATCGGCCCAAGGGCCTAAGTAAGCCTAGCCAACAAGGTTCCCTGGCTTATGCCACCCAAGAAAGTTAATTGCCTGTGCCCCTGTTGAGCAGAGCCACAGAAGTGATCCCTGGGGTGAATTTCCTATTTCCCGTCCAATCATCAAGATTTTTCTTGAAGAGTGCTAATGAGGAGCTTTGTTTGATATAGATAGGTAGTTTGTTCCAGAGTATGGGAAGTCTCTGGGACAGGAATCGATCCCTCCAGCATGTTCTGTTTATTGTGGTGACAAGGTTTAGGTCCTTAGAGCGCGTAGCTCGAAGGGATTGGGATTTCTTTAAGTGGAGCATGTCCAACAGCTCTGGGTTTGACATAGCTTTGTATGTTAGGCAGAGATCGCCTCTGAGTAGGCGATATGCAACGGAGTAAAGCTGGAGTTTTTTGAGACGGTCTGTGTAGAGCATCTGTTTGAGGCCGGTAATCCTCTTTGTGAGGTTTTTCTGTGGCCTTTCCAGTTGTTGTAGATGTCTTGTGAGGTACATACTAAAAGGGGTATTGTATTCTATAATGGGTCTAATGAGTGATGAGTAGAGGGGAACAATGACCTCTTTTTTCCTGGATGAGAAACCTTTTGTGATGAGGTGTGCCACGTAGAAGGATTTCCTGACTACTGTGGCGATGTGATTATCAAAGGTGAGACTACTGTCCACCTGTGTCCCAAGGTCTCTTATCATACTTTTGGTGTTAAGTAGACTGCTGCCTATGTGGTAGTTCATAGGTACAGAGTTTTTACCAAAAGGGATGACAATGCACTTTTTGGCATTGAGCTTGACGCCATGGCTTTGACACCAGACATCTGTCTCAGTGAGGCCTTTTTGTAGGATATCCACATCGTTAGGAGTTTTGATCATCTGCAAACTTCATTAGCCAAAGACCTTCTGTGTTAGAGAAGTAGATACCAAACAGGAGAGGACCCAGGACTGAACCCTGTGGTACTCCACTTATCACTGGTCTGAAGTTGGATTTGGCTTCTGCTACTTTCACAGTGTGGGTTTTGTCAGTGAGCCATTTGGCAACCCATCTTGTGACATAGGGATTCATACCTTGTTTAGTGAGTTTATCTATCATTCCAGAGTGGGGGATGGTGTTGCAAGCTTTGGCGAGCTCTAGATAGGCTGTGTGAACCACCTTACCCTCATCTACGGATTTGGTGACTGCTTCAAAGAAGTCTATCAGGTTTAGGAGACATGATCTGCCTTTTACAAACCCGAACTGGGTGGGGTCCAGAATTTGGAGATTACCAATGTCTTTGTTTATAAGTTCCATGATGGTATGGTCCATGGCCTTGCAGACCAGGCTCGTCAGACTAATGGGGCGATAGTTCCTGGGGACCATGGTGGCTCCCCCTTTGTGGAGTGGGATAACTGTTGCTGTGCACCATTCAGTGGGCACAAAGCCTGAGGTGAGGCTATGACTGAACATGGTACTTAGGCGAGGTGCCAGTTCGTTCTGTAGTTCATGTAGAATGCAGTCTGGGATGTTGTCAGGTCCCATGGATGCTGTGTTCTTGGCTTTGAAGAGTGTGGTTTTTACCTGTGCAGCCATGATTACAGGAACTTTGCATTCTTCTTGTATAGAGATGGGCCCTTTAGGAGGTGGGGGGGGGGTAAAGTTAGCACTAAACCTATCTGCCAGGATGTTGGCAATATCAGTTGGTTCTGTATATTTAGTGCCAGTCTGCTGTAACTCAGAGCAGATCTGAGTGTTGCCATTGAGATTCTTGACATAGCTATAGAATGCTTTGTGGTTGCCTTTAGAATCAGTGGCGATTTTGTTTTCGTAACTAGCTTTGGAGGATTTTATGAGGGATCTCAGCTTCTTATTGAGGCTGACCAGGGATTCCTCCAATCATGGGATTTTACGCTTTTTTGTAACAGTTTCTTTCTTCAGTTGTAGAGTTTGTTTAAGGCAGGGGACCACCAGATTGGCTTCCTTTTTTTGGAGGATAGCATCTTGGTTCTGTTTGGGATAGCACAATCCATGCACTCGTGTAAGTGCTTATAAAGTGCATTTGTGTAGGATTCAGCAGTCATACCTCTATTGTCCATCTGCATGGGTGTTGTGAAGTTTGTCACTTCTGTCTTAAGTAGTGTAAAGTTGGCTTTGGAGAAATTTATTACGGTGGTTTCCCTAATCGGGGTGGGGGTGGTGGTAGGATGTGGATGTCTAGGGTGATTAGCTTGTTGTCGGATCTGACCAATGAGGAATTGACCTCTGGTGTGGAACACTGGTCGCCCATGTTGGTAATGACCAGGTCTAGGATATTGCTGCCCCTGGTGGGGGTGTGGATAAGTTGATCCAAGGCACTGGAATTTATGAATTCCAGAAAATGTTGAGCAAAAGAGTTGATACATGAGTAGTTTTCTCAGTTAATCGTGGGGTAGTTGAAATCACCCATTATTAGGGTGTTGGGTTGTACCCTAATATTTTCCAGTGTATCAAGAAATGAGGAGTTGGAATCCTGGGGCATGGTGGGGGATCTGTAGCAAGCTACAATTTGGATTGTGGCCTTGCCCAGAGTTAGTTGCACTTGGATAATCTCAGATGCATTACGCTGAACAACTAGCCTGGAGGTGTGGATATCTTTAATGAATATGGACATGCCTCCGCCTTTAGTGTTTCGGTCCAGGTTAGGTGGCCGAAAGGTGTGGTATGAATTATAGTTCTTACTCATGGCTAAATGCTCGTGCAAAGATGTTGATAATTTTAAGCAAAAGTTAGGTACTGCATCTGGGCCTGGGGGTTTCCAATTAGAGGCTTTCTTAACTTTGTTTCAATCTCTCTGGCTGTTATTTCATCCCATTTCATATCTGTAACTTTAAACTTCTTATTTTTTCTTTTACTTCTTCTATCCAGTTAGCGTCTTTGTTATGTTGCACAGGATCTTCAGAGATACTTCTCCAAAATGTATCTACTTCCTCTTTTTTGGCAGTCTTTCAATTCCTTTCACCTCGTTTCCCAATTCTCTATAAAACTTTTTTGGATAATCAATAAACTGCTTATTTTGTACATTTCCCTTGTATTTATCTGTGTATCTTCTAAGTTTTTCCACCTGTGCTGAAATTTTTAGTTTATTTGCGATAGTTCATGATAGATCCTGGTCTGTTGTAATACTGTGCATTGCTTTTATCACCTCTATCTTTCTTAGTATTTTTCTTAATCTGTTCTCTCTTCTATAATCTTCTAACAATGACACTTCTTGTCTTAACTGCTTTATAGTTTTCTCTATTCGATACTTCCATGACGGTATTCAATTTCTCGCTTTCCTTTCCCTCACTACCCTGTGTTCTTGTGGTAGAACTTTATCAGTTATTAATTTAACTGCACAGTTATGTATCCTGTTTACTTCTGTTATATCGCATGGATCACTATGGACAGTCCTAATAACTGCATTTGTTTGTTTTATCAAACTTCTGACTTTTTGGGTTTTATTGACCTTCTGCAGTCTGTTTCTCTCATTGATCTTAAAATACCTATCCATGTCCATTATATCAAGCAACTCTTCTCTTAGATCATTTTCTTCCAAACTGAGGGTACATCCCTTGTTTTCTGTGTCCTGCGGGCATTATATAGAAAGTTCTATAACATCTTCCTGTGACACATTCTCTTCAGTTTCATCCTGTGCCATCCATTGCTCTGTCATATGGGAACTCACTGGCCTATCACTCCTCAACATTAACTGCATCAGAGTTTCCACTATTTCCTGTTCCTTCCCTTGCTGTCTAGCTTCAAGTGAACGTTTATACTGATTTCCTGTGGAAAGCTCCAAAATATCTTGATATGGCACCTGACCAATTACTTCCTGTTCCACTGGTTCCCCTTAATTTGGACATCCATTGCCTGTTGTGGTGCTTTCTGTATTTGATTTTCTACACTGAATCCTTCTCTTTGCAGCTGCTCCATAACCACAATTTCTATTTCTTTAACTTCTCCATTACTCATCTCTTTTTCTACTGTTCCTCTTTGCCTTCTTTTTTTTGTACTGTAAAGTTTTCCATATCTGGATTCCTTTGCCTGTATTTCTCTTCAAATATCTTTGGTGCTGCTCTTTTTGTATTGGTTAGTTTTGCTTTCTCCTTTGCATAAATATTATACCATATTAAATCTCTTTTCCTTTCCCATGTCCATATTTCTTCTTCACGTCTCCTGTTCTTCTTGCTTTTCCTTATTCTGGGACACACTCCATCATGCTGTGATGTAGTCTGTGTTAGACTTTCTACATTAAATCCTTCACTTCGCAGACACTCCATAACTTCACCTTCTATTTCCTTAACTTCTGCTGTACTGATCTTTTCCACATTCCATCTTTGTGATATTCATTTTTTATTGTGACATTTTCCATATCTGGATGCCTTTGCCTTTATTTCTCTTTGAATATCTTTGAGGCTGTCTTCTCTATGTTAGTTAATTTGGCTTTCTCCTTTGCATAAATAATGCACCATATCAGATATCTCTTTCTTTCCCATGTCCATATTTCTTTTTTATACTTTTCAAATATCTCTAGGTTTTTTTGTTTATATTTTCGCACTTCCTCAGATGTTTCTTTTTCCAAACAGATCAAAGTTTCTTGATCTATATCCTGTTTTTCAAAAATCTGTTGTATTAATGAATGCAAATTTTTATTTCAACCTTCTGACAGTTTTTCCTGCTGAAATATTTTTCTTTCCTCTAATTTCTCTCTTAATCCTTTTGTATAACTTGTGTCGGGAAATTCTGGGCTTTTTGCATCATAGTAACAATACATAATTTCTTTCTTATCCTCAACAGTCCACTTTATCATCTTTATGGCTCTTCTTTGGCCTATCAGTTTTTGTGATCTTGTTGTTGAATACAACTTCCTTCTACAGCGGGGGGGGGGGGGGCATCCTCCCACTGGGCCTGGCCTGGCCCCATTGTAGGAATGTTTCCATATTTTGTGGATTCTACACTGTCATTTTTTCCAGACCTGGCACCAGTGCACCTACCAGGATTGGACACTGATTTATCCTTGGTCTTGTGCACTCAGCTATCTTTTTTCTTTTTGACCTTCTTCTGTCCATGATATATGCTATATAAGTACAGTCTATATATCAGTGTTGCCTTGGTGAGATTTTGTGAAAAACAGGGTCCTCCTCATGAAGGTACTCACCAAGACTTGAGGATGAATTCAATTTCACAACTACTACTCTCCTTTGCTTGCTGACTTTTCATCTCTCCATTAGGACCCCACCAAGAATTGAGGATGAATTCAAGTCTTTTGGGTTTCTAATACCATGATGGGAATGGAACACATTCCTAAG
Source organism: Protopterus annectens (assembly GCF_019279795.1). Taxonomy (NCBI): domain Eukaryota; kingdom Metazoa; phylum Chordata; order Ceratodontiformes; family Protopteridae; genus Protopterus; species Protopterus annectens. The sequence goes on along the minus strand of NC_056749.1, from coordinate 12,300,635 downwards.
TCAAAGTACAATTAAAGTTCATGAAATTAGTATTGTCTCAATAACTGATGTCAGCCAGAAGTGCTCTTTGCAGCATCTGCAATGTGCCCAGTGATGACTCCTTCTGCAAGTCTTACAAAGCTACATGTATCGGTAACATATCTAAGTACGATTGTAAATTCTTTTTTCATAAGATCCATTGCTCCTACTACTATTGGATTTGTCTGGGTATCCTTCTTCCACATTGCCTTCATTTCTGCCTGCAAATCCTGGTATTTTATGACTTTGTGTCTCTCTGTACATAAGACACCGTAGTCATTGGGTGTAGCAATTTCAATGATCAATGCTACTTTAGTCTTCTTTCACGGACTACTATATTTTGTTTTCTCGCATCTATTTTTTGAACTGTTGGTGATGGGTGATCCCATGTGATATAAACTTCATCTTTTTCTGTAATACTATGTGGCTTATGTTTCCAGTGTTTTTCAGCTACTTCAGTATTATAATGTTTGTGCACACAATATTATGCCTTTCAGTATACAGTCCTTCTGTCATTAGCATGTCACCGGCAACAAGATGTGCAACTGTTTCCAATTCTGTTTTACAAAACCTACATTTGTCTGTTTCTCCGACATATTCAATGGGGGTTCCGGCGTGTAGATTGCGAGACGAATGCCCGTGCACTACAACGCCGAAAGCAGAAGGTGACAGCACCGGTGCAGCCGAAAGGGAGAAACTCCGAGGGAATCCACTTCAGTGTGAAAACAGACAAATGGAGATGACCCCTAAAGCAAGTACGCGGGCTGCCACCCAACAGTGGAAACAGCCGCGCAATGCAGCAGAACAAGACTAAAACACAAACACAATACTGACTGCAGCATACGTTTAGTGCCCCACAAGTCCACACAAAGCACAATAAAAAATGCAGCATACCTATAGTGCTCCACAAGTCCACACAAACCTGCACAGCAAACATTCTCAGGGAAGCAGACAATAAAACCCAATGTAGCTGCAGCCGCAGCAGAGGGTACGTACATGCGCATTTTCCAAACAGCAAGAACACCACAAGCATCCCTGGCAATATCCCCTAACGGTATATAACAGCACAGACAGGCCTGAGCTGTCCAGAATATGGGTAGCCCAAATTCCACATGCATATGGCTGTCCGTCACTGTAGTGGAACAGCCAGCTGAGTTTCAGACTTCTTACCCCTCAGAAAGTACAAGCTACCGCAAGACCTGTTAGTGTAACACCAACCAAGCATGTCACAGCATGATGGACACAGTGTCCCTGTGAGTACCACTGTTGGGAATGGCTCCAACACATGTCCAACCCAAAGTGGTGGAGAGGCATGCCTGCAACAGACAGTAACTGGCCTGCCAGAGCCCCCCCTAGTGCAGTGGCAGGTGGGAACATGGCAACCCGGGCAAGCACAGACTACCAACCCAACAATAGGAAATAAACATTGTAGTAGGGAACACTGTCACGCAGGGGTAGCAACCCACCTCCCAGTCCACAGCAGCATGTGTGTATTGCAGGGGCCGCCAAACCCATCCATTGGTCGCTGCAGCTGGGGTACACAAGTATGCAGGCCCATGTAGGCAGACAAGGTTGCAACACAGGGAAACCTCCCTATGTAACCTCTGTCACTGAAACTGAGACTGGGCCCCACACCCTGATTGGCTGGCAGCAACAGCTGGGAGCTAAAGGGGACCTGTGCAGTACACGTAGAACTTGTGTTGCAAGCAAGTTGTGTAGAGGCCTACCAGACTACAAGCACTTGTCAACCCCATGGCTGTGTAAACTGCACATAGTGAAACCCTAGCAGACCAGGCAGTCAGAGCAAGGTGGAGTGTAGACAGCTGCACAAGGCCACTGTGGCAAGCAGCGCTACTTCAGAGGCTACAACACAAGGTGGTGTACAGCAACCAACCCAACATCTGATAGTGACTTGTACCAGGGTCGTGTCTACATCCTGTACCCAGCTACACTGGCTGTGATGGATATCGAGAGGCCATCAACAAGTGGCATTACCATGATGGAATCTATGTACCTGTATAGCCCTGGTCAGCTTGGCAACAGATACAGCACAGTGCCCAGCCAACAGGGCAAACCAATGCTGGTAGTGGAGGGATGCCTCTACCATTTGGAGTGTGAAGCACCACCTAAACGGTACTGGGCATGTATCGAGCAAAGAGTGAAGGCCTGCAGAAGTCATGCCATCACTGTTCATCAGGATGAGGAGGAAGAACTGCTGAAATCACTGCCACACCAGCATGGCCCAGATGCAACAACAGCCCAAGTGGCTATACTGTGATCAGAACTGCGGCAGAAGGCAGTAACCGGCAATGACCTGCCAAGCCTGGTAATGCAGAGTGTCCTAGGCACAGCGGATGACAATGTACTACAGAAGATGCCTTGCCATGCCACCTTGCGGCGTAGCATAACCAGGGTACGGCAGAGGGCACGGGCATCCATGACCACATCTCCAGTAACACTTGCGGATATTGATGTCAGCCAGTATCCACTCCATAGTGGCAGCTTTATCCTCCGCAGATAGTCTGATATGGATGGGACTGATTCCTTGGTTCTACTTACTACATCACAGAATCTGACTGATCTGTGCAGGTCTGACATCATTCTTGGGGATGGCACCTTCCCCACATGTGCCGATATATGTCACCAGCTGTATACGTTACATGGATGTATTGGCACTCCCACCTCAGCAAGGATCATTCCCCTGGTGTACTGTCTCATGACACGGAAGTCAGAGTCTGCATACAACAATATGTGGGAGATACTGAAGGGTATGGCCGTAGAACAGGGATGCACCTTGGCTCAACAGTATATTATGACTGATTTCGAGAAGGCAACAATCTGTGCCAGCTGTAAGGCATTCCCTAAGAGTATTCTGAAGGGGTGCCTATTCCATTTTGCACAGATCATTTGGCACCAGATCCAGCATCACCACCTTGTGGCCCTCTATGGTACGGATACTGCTTTATCAATTGCCATCTGCAAGCTGATTGCATTGGCATTCCTACCACTGGAAGATGCTGTCCCTGCATTCCTGGACATTATGGCTACTATACCAGACTGTGCAAAGCCTATTGGCGTATTTCTGGGCTATCATTATGTGCGAGGCCAACCACGGAAGTATTCCTCCCGCTGCTCAGCACAGCAATGACTGCCATCATCCTACCCTTTGAGGTTTTGGAATGTCTGTGATGTCTCTGACATGGACTTCCTGTGGACTAATAGTGGAGGCATGGCATTGTCGGCTGAAAGTGTTACTGGGACGCCCTACAGTGCAGCTGTCCGACCTTCTGTCTATTCTGCAACAGGAACAGAACCTGACAGATACCCGATGGGAGTCTCTTTTGAGGGGGATGCCTGTGACACCATGTAGGAAGGTTATTGTTGTAAGGGAACGTCACCTAAAGCACATCTTGCAACATAAGTGTGACTACAGTGATGTGCAGGATTTCCTCCATGCTGTGGCACATTTCTACAAGTTGTGATTATAATAGAGTTTAGTACGCACCAAGCACTACACACATCACTTTACATATTGTGTTAATAAAGGCTTTGCCCACAGCACACAGGTTTCATGTTACCACTTTCATGCCCACTTGGCATCCTATGCCAGCCACAAGTTCCAATGATGGTTGCACATGGTGGCTTCTAGGGGGGTGCAGAGTGTATCACTGTGGGTGTTTGTGTCTGCCACCTGTGGTTAGGGTGTAGGGGGTTCCTCTATTCCCACAGGGAATTGTCCACAGGCATTTGTCACTGCAGCTAAACTGCTAACATGCCATGTGTCCACATCCAGCTGTCTCACAGGGAGGTGTCGCGCCACCTAGGTGCCTGAACCCATTCAATGGACTTTGTAAACCAATGTGTACTTAGTTCACTATCATGGACTGCCAATATTAACTTTCGTCTTTTGGTTTAAATTCACCTTTCCTTAACCATTCATGCATTCAATCCCGATCAACATGAGATTGTTCCAAAAGTTTTCTATACTTGGTATTTTCCACATTCCTTGCCTTCTCATCTGATCCTTCACCTTATATTCTTTCTTTTATTTTCTGGCTCCCTAATTTTTATCTTCTTCTGGTTTGATTTTCATTCCTGCTTGACATTGATATACTTCTGCTAAACTAAGCAGGGAAGTCAACTTAGACTTATTCTCCTCATGTTTCAAAACTTTCACTATATTTGGATATTGTGAGGTCAACAGATATGTATCCAGTCCCATGATTGCAGATCTATACATGTAATCAATTTCAAGGAGGCCCATACCTCCTTCAGAATGGGAAACATATAGTCTTGGTATGCACTGATTTTTATAAATCATTTGGTGAGCATGAAGCATCCTTCTTGTTTTCCTGTCCAACCGATCCAACACTTTTTGGGGCCAGTTAGTCACTCCAAAACTGTAAGTTAGGACAGAAAGAGCAAATTAGTTTGTAACTTGAACTTTGTTCCTAGATGTCAATGCTGTTTTCTGTATTAAAGTCATATAAATTATTCCTTAATAAGTTTTATTTGCATTAGTCTATGTTTCATTGTTCATTCTTCATCAGTTCCCACATATTTATACACTTCATCTTACTCAAGTTTTTTATATCACATTCGTCGCCCAAACTGATGGTTTCTTGGTGCTGCAGCTTTCCTGCTTTGAAAAAGTTATGACCACTTGCAGTTGTGCATTCAGTTCCTCATCTGATGAGAGCCACCCTGAAATATTCCCCTTTGAATTTTTATCTCTGGAATAATTTTTCCTTTATCATGGCTTAACTGCAAAGTGATCTGTGTTTCATGGTCACTGTAATGTAGTTGATCAGTGTAGGGTGTATCTTATACATTTTAAAGCACTCTTTTATCCATGAATGTGGAATAGTGTCAAATGCTTTTTTGTAGTCTATCCATGCCATATGTAGATTCTTCCCCTTTTTACAGTTCTTCATAATGACTTTAACAACAAATGATCCTTTGCTCCATATAACTTTCTTTTATTACCCTTTTGTTATATTGTCATAATTGAGTTTTCTTCTAAATGACTATAAACTTTGTCAGCATCAATTCCAGTGTATAGTTTATATGTTGTCAGAAGGCAAGTTATTGGTCTGTAGTTTTTAGAATAGCTTGCAGGTTCGCTCTTAAGTAGAAGTGTTGTTTTTCCTTTTGTTAACCAGGTTGGTGTGAGTTCGGAGTGCACATATAAATAGTTCTTACTCATGGCTAAATCTTCATATAAAGATGTTAATACTTTTAGCCAGAAGTTAGGTACTGCATCTGAGCCTGGGTTTTCCAATTAGATGTTTTTCTTAACTTTGTTTCAATCTCTTTGGTTGTTATTTCATCCCATTTCATATCCTGTACCTTTAAACTTCTTATTCTTTCTTTTACTTCTTCTATCCATTTAGCATCTTTGTTATGTTCCACAGGATCTTCACAGATACTTCTCCAAAATGTATCTATTTCTTGTTTTGGTGGTGTTTCAGTTCCTTTTGCCTTGTTTCCCAAATTTTCTCTATAAAACTTTTTGGGTTCATGAATAAATTGCTTATTTTGTACTTTTCCTTTATATTTATCTGAGTATCTTCTAAGTTTTTCTGCCCGTGTTGATACTTTTAGTTTATTTGTGATAGTGCATGATGGATCCTGATTTGTTCTAATACAGGCACAGCATTCATTCAAGGTGGTGTGGATACTAACAGTTTGGCACACCTTCATCATCCATATACAGGTGGGCAGGAGGTCAGTTTGAAGCTGTCCTTTACAGTATTAGGGCATGTATACTTCCATATGGTAAATGTTGCATATAAATCTATTTATTCATCAGGTACTTCACCATTATCAGCAGTAACCTGACAGGTGCAGACAGCACATGGTAAGTGTGGACATGATATCTGCATTACTATGCCGGATGCTTTAAACAGAATGCATTACTTAAATAATTATGTAGTGTTTCACAGCTGCAGCTCCATAAACAACCACATGCTGAGATGCACTCCAGCAGGCTGACCAGCAAATATGATGTCATTACTCCCATGTCCAGGACATGGCCTCAGCACAGGGGCACACACAGTTGCAATGTGTACTGGCAGGGCCCTATACCCTCCAAGAAGGCTGATACATGCTGCATACATATAAATATTTCAAACATGAACAATAATGCCCTTCTAGCCTACCAATATACCAAAACAGTTGATAACTTCATAAGCACTGAAGGAGACTCTCACATGCTGCATCATAAGGAAATTCCATTACCAGAAAATGGCGAATGACCTCTTAGCTCAACATATCTTTTTTGTGGAGAGGTTGAACCTCTGGAAGAAGACAGAACAATCTCTAAGGTTCCATTTCCCACAGGAGTGCCAGGTAAAGACATAAATCCCAGCTTGCTCCAGAGGCACACAAGTCCTTGTCTGTACAGAAGGAGATGTACCATGGCATATTTCCGGCCCAGGCTACCACCACTCAGAGTCAGGTAGAGATGGTTACAGTGTTAATGGGTATATATATATATATATATATATATATATATATATATATATATATATATATATATATATATATATATCTATGAGGAAATTTACCAGGACATGGGAATGCTGAAGGCCAGTGACAATTCATGATGATCTCATGTGGATTATGGTTGCAAAAATGGCTACCATGCAAGCCTCTGTCTGCACAGTAACAGTTACTAGACACCCACAGCCTGGGGACAGTGCTAGACATGATTGGGGTATTGTCCACATGCATGGTGGATGAGTAGGCTGGATACCACATGTCCTGTTAAACTGCTGCTGGCCACCAACATCAGCTGTAAGCAGTGATCAGAGGAGTCTCTTACTACTGCAGGCCAACTGTTTCACTGGGATGGCTTTGCAATTTCTGACTGCATTCCAATGCCCTTTCCTTATTAAGAGGAAATCTATTTGAGTTTCATGTTGACCACTCCTGTATGTGATCTTATGACTGTCTGCCTTGCTGAATCATGGGTTAGGCACTATCAAACCATTTGCCAGACAGAAGTCTAAAATGGCCTCTCTATCTTTACTAGTGTTGCTGCAGCCATGTGGGTCCAGGCAATCCAGCAATCCTATTCTGTCTGTTCCGATATGAGTTTTCAGGTCCCCCATTATCATTACCAGGTTATGTTTTCTTGCTTTATCTATTAGGTCCTGCAACTGCAGTCTGAATGTACAGATTCTGTTAATGTAAGACAGAAACCTCAAATGGGGAAAGACTCTAGGCAGCATGCTTCTGTAAGAAAGGAAAGCATATGGTTAAAGATAAATCCTTGGCAGAGGGACAGCAACTAATCAAAGGAAAAGAAATTGAGAGTGTGGTGTTCAGTCACTCTAAGAAAGAGAACAAGCCACATAAAAGGAGAGGAAAAACCAAAGGTAGCATGAATTGAGAGACAGAAATAACCTTGAAGGGAGTGATGGGTGACATTTTTGCTGAGCCATGGATATGGTACTGTACATCAGTTTAATAAGGAAACGAAACTGACACCCAAGAATACTGTTATAAGTTGCCTATTCCAGGACACTGTGACCCATGTACTTTTAATGGCAATAGAGGACACTGCTGTGTCTACTTCGTAAAATGCTGACCTTGAGTATGCCCCAGAGTTTTATGACTTTCAGGTAATCTGGTTAAATTTTAAAAAGGTACATTCTGAAGATGATACTTTGAGTAAAACAAGGAAAAATATAATAAGGGCAACAGAAGAAAAACAGAACACGGTGTTGCTAGTTCTTACCCATACTTTTGAGTTATAAAGTGATGTGTTGTAACCGAGTTAATATGGATAAAATACAAGTAGTAAGGCATTTGTTCATAGTTCATACTAAGCTAACTGCCCTTGCAAGCCATTTTAAGCCTAGCCAATTATCCCTTGTGAGAATCAAACTCTGCACCTTGTGTTTGTAAGGCGAACACCTTAACCATTAGGCCACCCTCCCACCCCCCATTTGTTCATGCCCAGTCCTTTTAAAAAATTAGTAATGAGACTCACAAATAGCAAAGTGTTGTGAGGACAGCTACGAATGGGCAAGGCTAAAGAACAAATCCTTCCAAGGTTTTAATGGCCTCAAATAATGCAAAGAATTAAATACTTATATGCTAGATATTCTAGTGCCAGAAGGCAGCCCCTCATCCAGGGTTTAAAAAATAATTTGATTCCAATGCTATTATAGAGATGGCATTCAAAGGTATTGCAATAGATATTGTTGGGTCACTGTTAAAATCAATGGATTTCAAAATACATTGGACTACACAACTAAATACATTGGAGCCATCCCACTACAAAAAGGTCAAGCTAAGTCTGTAGTCGCATTTTTTTCTGGGGTAGGGATAGTAAAGGAAATACTCACTGATACTAGAACTCCCTTTATGTCCAGAATAAAGCACCATTACTGCCAATGCCTTAATGTCAAGCAGCTAAAAACTCCAGGTGGAGCATTTTAAGTGAATGTTCAAGTCCGAGCTAAGAGTTGTTAGTGAGTAAAATGGCAGGAAGTGAATCCAGTTAATACCACACCACAAATTGCCATTAGAGGTGCCGCAAGTCTTGCCAGTGTCAGTCTTCTTGAGTTATTATATTGGCAGACAGTCTTGCAAATTATTAAATAGAAGATAAAATCCCATTCAATAGTGTCAGAATCTTTTACCAGTTTACAAGACAGGCTGAAATACTGATATATAGAATACATGGTAGAACACACGGTATGACCTTAGATTTATTTTATGATTGACTTTTTAAAAAGTTGAATTTCCCATGATCGAGACTGTGATACCCCACCACTAGACCAGTAATCAAGGAGCCTCAGTCCTCACCGCTGGCACCAGTGGGGGACATACACTGAGGGGATGACAAGTACGCACACAGTTTTTTTAGATGCTGCTCTCTGCATCAAGTGCAATTTCCCTTAAGAGCATACAGAGACCACAGTCAGTCCAGAGCTGGTTTCTCCCTCTTTCTCCAGATCCCCAATAAGACTCCCCACTGGCACAGCTATAGAGTTGAGATCTCAGCTGAGTGGCCAAGCCAAAACCTCCAGCACCCTCTCTGTCCAACCAGTGCTTCTTGTCTCTGCCCAAGTAGCTGACACATACACACACACACACACACACACACACACACACACACACACACACACACACACACACACACACACACACACACACCTGGGAAAGACTGGCATAGGTTTACTAACTATACCCCCTTTTGCCCAGACTATAAGGTAGTTATCACTGCCACCAGCCAACTCCTTATCAGCTACTTTAAGGCCCTTAACAAAGGGTGTCCAATCTTGATGTGTAATGTTATTATTAATACTAATGGTAGTTTGACCAAGAGCAAGGCTATTAGGAGTGACCCATACAGTGTCACCAAATAAACATGCAAGTACTCTCAAAACTTAAATATCTCTAGGCAGATCTGCCACAATGAAAGGTTTAAATATAGTTAATAATAAATAATAAAAGAACAAAAAAATACTCAAGTATATATTCACAGTGACATCAGAGTTCAAAAATCACAGGAAATATTTAAAATAACTTTGCAGAACAGTCTCAAATAAATAAAGAAAAAATATCTAAACTAAGCTTTGCTGTATTCCTGACTATACCCAATGGAATTATACTGTTGCCTAGAAACTTACTTCATCAGCGCAAGGCAGATGTTGTGGTGAATGGTTCTTGTCAGCTCCAAGACAGAATGCAGAATGCCCTGTCTCTCTAAGTTCTCAAATTAATATCTCAACTATTATTGCTGGAATAACTTGCAGAATGACATCATTTCTTGTCATCTGACTCTATACTAGGTGAAACCCCTACTGCTGGAAGCTGACAGTATTAAGCATCTAACTGAAAATACATAGACCTCAGATCTTTGGCAGATTCTGGAAGTAATTAAACAATTACATTCCTTCACATTTCAAGACTAGTAATTATTTCACCCTAGAGACAATATAGAAAGCTCCCTAGTTTTAGACATTGTGTCTCCTTGCTGCATTGAAACTGAAAGATACCATATTTTATGGTGTAGCGTAAATAATTTAATTTCAGTTATTTTTCTGAAGTTAACTTCCTGTTTTCAAGTTTCCACTGTTAAAATATATACATTTAAGCAGTTACAATAGTGCATGTACATTTCTGTTCTTTTCCAGTAAGGTGCACTGTGGTTATATTTTATGCACAAGCACTTTATAAAATATCTTTCTTAACACACATATCTGTACAAGCCAGTTCGATATATACATGACCTATGGTTTTAATACATTTGTAACACAAGTGTCTTATACAAATCATTTCGATATTCACCAATGACATATAATTATTTACAAAATTCCAGCTAGCTGGACTGGTAGTATCTCCCTTTGTCACACTTCTTCACCCCTCGAAGACTCAAGCTAGTTTTTCAAGTGACCCTTGAGAAGCATTGCTTGAGAGGGATGAACCTATCTGAGAATACATTACCCCATTCCCCATCTTCAGATTCCAGCTGCCTTGGCATTGCTAACCCCAGTACAGTGTTGCACTATCCTATCATATGCCTGCAAGTCTATGCCCCACCACAGTAACTTGGGATTTTGCTGGCTTGCTCCCTGTAGCCATAGATCCTGCTCAGACTCCTCCTTCCATCTACTACAAATACTTAGCACAAGGGCCTCCCTATCATGGTATGGTTTCATGATGTTAAAAAGGTACAGTTTGTGCCTCTGCCTCCTGCCTAGCAGTTCTATCATGTAGTTAACAGCACTGACCTTCCTTACCACTTTGAAGGGTCCCTCTCAAGCTGCCTGCAGCTTGTTGTGTCTGACAGGAATGAGAACCATCACCTGCTGCCCTACAGCATACTCTCTAGCTTGAGCATTCCTGTCATACCACACCTTCTTTCTGCTGTTGGGCTTCTGATACATTCTCCTGGGTCAAGCCCATGAGTTCCCTGAGCCTTTCCATGAGGTTTAGGACATATGCTACTTCTTGTGGTTTTCACAGTCACCTTCCCACTCATTATGAATCAAATCTATAGGTCCCCTCACCCTATGCCCATACAGCAACTCAAAGGCTGAAAAACCTGTGGATTGCTGGGGCACCTCTCTGTAAGCAAACAACAGATGGGGCAAATATTTGTCCCACTCCCTCTTAAACTGGTCAGTAAATGCCCGTTGCATGGTGTTTAGTGTAGAGTTTAACCTCCCCACCAGACAGTTAGTCTGGGGATGGTAGGGGGTGGTCTTTAGGTGCTTCACCCCACAGTGATTCCACAGACAAGCCAGCAGGTTTGACATAAAATTAGCACCTCTGTCCGTCAGTATTTCTTTTGGGAAACCTACCTTGCTTAAAATCTCTAACAAAGCATTTGACACCTTTTCGCCCTCAATAGAGGACAGGGCCACTGCCTCAGGGTATCTGGTAGCATAATCTACTGCCACTAGTATATACTTTTTCCCTGTAGAACTTAGGGTACTCAGAGGCCCCACAATATCCATACCCACCCTATGAAACTGCTCCTCAATCACAGGCAAATGCATCAAAGGAGCTTTCAACTTGTCTCCTGCATCGCCTACCTTTTGGCACTGCTCACAGGTCCTGCAGTAGCCTGGTACATGCCTGGAAATTCCAGGCCAATAAAAGTTCTGCATAATATGTATCTTTGTATGCTTTATGCCCATATGACCTGCTATGGCTAGAAGTGCCACACTATAGGGTCTGGGCATAACCAACTGCTGTAGTCTCTCACCCTCTAGCCCTCCCACAGGGGTCCACTCTCTATACAGTAACCCTTTATCCCAGTATACAGATTCCCCTTTCCCTTGAGAATCAGGGGCCTCACTGGCTACCTCCCTCAGGCCTTGTAATGTAGGGTCTTAGAGCTGAGCCTGTCTCACCTCTGTCTTCATAACCCTTCCCAGCTCCCCTTCCACAGGAGGTCTGGCATCCTTTGACAGCGGTGCCTCAGTGTCAGTCTAGATACTACTACTCACCTCAGCCCTTGCAGTCACTCTGTCCAATGGTAATATCAGTACCCACAAGCACCCATGGCTTATCTTCAGTCTCACTGCTACAGGGTAGCTTCCTCCCTGAAGTAGCCACCTAAGTAGTTCTGGCTTCAAGTGTGTGGTTTGTCTGGGTTCCCTCCAGGCTACAAGACCCACATGCGTGTCTCCAAGCCTGACTGCATGTAACTGCATGGCTGCTGCATTATCAAAATCATTCTTTATCAGGACATCTGCAGGGATATCCTCAAACACACCTACTTGCTTGCTTCCTTTTCCACCCTCCCAGTCAAGCTGAACCCTAGCCAAAGGTATTTGGAATGGGGTCTGTTCTAAAGCTCTAACTGGAGTAGACTGCCCAAGGAAGTAGTGCCCCTCTTTAACCATTGCAGGCTTCACAATGGTTGGGTCAGAGGCTGTGTCTCTCTTAGCAGTGGCCTGTTTCCCCATCTACTAAGATAGGATATAACCACTTGTGGTAGTTTGGTGCCCTTGTTGTCTCTAGACAACATACTGCTGGCATTCTGTCATTCCCATTTACTGGCTCTCCCACCTTTTGTTCCCCACCTTGCCTCCATGGACATCTATATGCTACATTTATTTATTTATTTATTTCAGTTTGATTACCGGGAAAGTCCACTGGGCCAAGAAGAACCCATTTTCAGTGGAGGCCCGGGGAGAAAAGTTCCAAAGGCAGTACAACCAATACAATGTATGAGAAGAATACAAAATAATGTACACACTGCAAGAATACATAGTAAGAACACTGCAAATTCAAATTTACAATAGAATGTGCACACAGCAAGAATACAAAGAAGAACACAGCAAATGCTAAAGAAAAAAACAACAAAAAATAAAAAAACAACAAAAATTTTTTTTTTTTTTGTACAAATAATTTGCAAAATGTTCAATATTTTCATCCTTACAGTGAAGTTAGAGTCAGCTAAAATCATTTAGCTAGAATTAGAGTGCAGAAAGGTGCAGGAGTACAGGGGATTAGTCTACAGGAACCTTGGAATTATGTAGGGTGAAAGCAAGAACATTTCCATTTTGAAGATAGGTGTAAGAAAAGTTGGGTTTTAAAGTATTCTGTGTTAGGTATGGTTCTAAGAGAAGGAGGGAAAGAGTTCCATTTCCTATCTAAAGAGAAGGATAGTAGTTGCCGGCCGGCGGGATGTTTAGGTCTGGGGATGGAGATTAGATTTTGGTGTTCAGATCTTAATGATCATTTGGGGATGTAAGGGGGAAGGATGTTGGATAGAGCAGGGCATTTTTCTGGGTAGAATATTAATTTATGAGTGGTTGTAAGTTGGAGATAGTCGAGGTGGTTTGGGAGTTCTAGCCAGTTTAGAGATTGAAGGGAGAGGCAGTGGTGGGTTGAGTTTTTGGATTTAGTGGCAAATTTAGAGATTTTATTACAGCAAGCTTCAAGTTTAGAGGAGTGGGAGGCAGACAGATTAGTTAGAAGAGGGGCCCCATAAAGTAGAGAGGGAAGGAGGTAAGAGGTAGCTAAAGTTTGCCTAGAGGATTTTGAAAGAAATAGATTATTCCTGTAGAGCATACCTAACTTTTGGTGTTTTTTATTTATGTTTTGTTGAATGTGGAGGTCAAATTTAAGGCGTTCGTCAATGGTTATGCCAAGGAGTTTAGCGTAGGGTACTACTTCTATAGGGGTGTTGGTTTGGCTGAGGATGTTGAAAGTGTTTTTGTCAAAGGAGGAAGCCTTGGTAGGGAGGAAAATTAGTATTTTGGATTTATTGGGGTTGAGGGAGAGGTGGTTTTGGTGCATCCAGTTTTCTGTAGTGGAAAAAGCTGTTTGTGTTTTGGAGAGAAGTTCAGAAAAATTGGGGGCGGCACAGAGTATGGTAGAGTCATCAGCGTATTGGATGACTGTTGAGTCAGGGAGAGCAGTGTGAAGGTTGTTTATGAAGATGTTGAAAAGTATGGGACCGAGGATGGATCCCTGAGGAACGCCGGTAGGAGTAGGCAAGAAGGAGGAGGTAGAGTTCTTCCATCTGACAGCCAGAGATCTGTCAGAGAGGTAACTGGAGAACCAGGAAAGAGTATTAGTGGAAAGATTAAGGCTGGAGAGGTGGCAGAGTAGGTGTGTATGGGAGATGGTGTCAAAGGCTTTAGATAGGTCTAGCAGAACAGTGGATACAAGAAGTCCAGAATCTCAGGCTTGATTAACTGTTTCTAAGAAGGAAAGTAGGGCAGTTATGGTGCTGTGGCCTGGACGGAAACTGTGTTGGGTGGGTGTAAGTAACTGATTCTCCATTAAGTAGGGTAAAAGTTGGTAGTGGACACATTTCTCTAGAATTTTAGATATTGGAGAGAGTAGGGCTATAGGGCAGAAGTTAGAAATAGAGTTGTTTTTACCGCCTTTAAGAAGTGGTAGAATGTAGGCTGAACACCAGAGTTTGGGAACGTATGACTCTTGTAAGGATCGGTTAATCAGGATGCTAATTGGAAGAGCAATTCCTTCAGCTGCGAATTTGAAGAAGGAGGGGGTAATGTTGTCGGGGGTGTTGGAACAAGGTTTTAGTTTGGTTAAGAGCTTCGTTATGAATGTTGTGGAAACTGGTTTGAGTTGAAACATAGGGTGACAGTCATTAGTAGAGTTTAGGAAGTTGGAAGGGTTGTTGTTAGGGAATGTTTTGGTTAGCTTGGCTATAGAATCTGTAAAGAAAGTGTTGAAAAGAGAGCTCAGTTCATTGTCAGTTAAACTAGGGTCAGGGCAGGGGTTATTTCGTGACCCAGGATCTAGAAGAGAGTTAACAGATTTCCAGAATTGTTTTGGGTTGTTATGATTAGTAGACTGAAGTTTATTGTAGTAGTTTTTTTTGTCCCTGGTGATTAGTTTTTTTACTTGGTTGTGGAGTTGGGTATATTGGAGCAAGGCAGAAGACTTTTTACTTTTCTGATAAAGCTTCCCCATCTTCAGATTCCAGCTGCCTTGGCATTGCTAACCCCAGTACAGTGTTGCACTATCCTATCATATGCCTGTAAGTCTATGCCCCACCACAGTAACTTGGGATTTTGCTGGCTTGCTCCCTGTAGCCATAGATCCTGCTCAGACTCCTCCTTCCATCTACTACAAATACTTAGCACAAGGGCCTCCCTATCATGGTATGGTTTCATGATGTTAAAAAGGTACAGTTTGTGCCTCTGCCTCCTGCCTAGCAGTTCTATCATGTAGTTAACAGCACTGACCTTCCTTACCACTTTGAAGGGTCCCTCTCAAGCTGCCTGCAGCTTGTTGTGTCTGACAGGAATGAGAACCATCACCTGCTGCCCTACAGCATACTCTCTAGCTTGAGCATTCCTGTCATACCACACCTTCTTTCTGCTGTTGGGCTTCTGATACATTCTCCTGGGTCAAGCCCATGAGTTCCCTGAGCCTTTCCATGAGGTTTAGGACATATGCTACTTCTTGTGGTTTTCACAGTCACCTTCCCACTCATTATGAATCAAATCTATAGGTCCCCTCACCCTATGCCCATACAGCAACTCAAAGGCTGAAAAACCTATAGAGCTATAGAGTTGAGATCTCAGCTGAGTGGCCAAGCCAAAACCTCCAGCACCCTCTCTGTCCAACCAGTGCTTCTTGTCTCTGCCCAAGTAGCTGACACATACATACACACACATACCTCTGCTGTTTTCACCCTATGCCCATACAGCAACTCAAAGGCTGAAAAACCTGTGGATTGCTGGGGCACCTCTCTGTAAGCAAACAACAGATGGGGCAAATATTTGTCCCACTCCCTCTTAAACTGGTCAGTAAATGCCCGTTGCATGGTGTTTAGTGTAGAGTTTAACCTCCCCACCAGACAGTTAGTCTGGGGATGGTAGGGGGTGGTCTTTAGGTGCTTCACCCCACAGTGATTCCACAGACAAGCCAGCAGGTTTGACATAAAATTAGCACCTCTGTCCATCAGTATTTCTTTTGGGAAACCTACCTTGCTTAAAATCTCTAACAAAGCATTTGACACCTTTTCGCCCTCAATAGAGGACAGGGCCACTGCCTCAGGGTATCTGGTAGCATAATCTACTGCCACTAGTATATACTTTTTCCCTGTAGAACTTAGGGTACTCAGAGGCTCCACAATATCCATACCCATCCTATGAAACTGCTCCTCAATCACAGGCAAATGCATCAAAGGAGCTTTCAACTTGTCTCCTGCATCGCCTACCTTTTGGCACTGCTCACAGGTCCTGCAGTAGCCTGGTACATCCCTGGAAATTCCAGGCCAATAAAAGTTCTGCATAATATGTATCTTTGTATGCTTTATGCCCATATGACCTGCTATGGCTAGAAGTGCCACACTATAGGGTCTGGGCATAACCAACTGCTGTAGTCTCTCACCCTCTAGCCCTCCCTCAGGGGTCCACTCTCTATACAGTAACCCTTTATCCCAGTATACAGATTCCCCTTTCCCTTGAGAATCAGGGGCCTCACTGGCTACCTCCCTCAGGCCTTGTAATGTAGGGTCTTAGAGCTGAGCCTGTCTCACCTCTGTCTTCATAACCCTTCCCAGCTCCCCTTCCATAAGAAGTCTGGCATCCTTTGACAGCGGTGCCTCAGTGTCAGTCTAGATACTACTACTCACCTCAGCCCTTGCAGTCACTCTGTCCAATGGTAATATCAGTACCCACAAGCACCCGTGGCTCATCTTCAGTCTCACTGCTACAGGGTAGCTTCCTCCCTGAAGTTGCCACCTAAATAGTTCTGGCTTCAAGTGTGTGGTTTGTCTGGGTTCCCCCCAGGCTACAAGACCCACATGCTTGTCTCCAAGCCTGACTGCATGTAACTGCATGGGTGCTGCATTATCAAAATCATTCTTTATCAGGACATCTGCAGGGATACCCTCAAACACACCTACTTGCTTGCTTCCTTTTCTACCCTCCCACTCAAGCTGAACCCTAGCCAAAGGTATTTGGAATGGGGTCCGTTCTAAAGCTCTGACTGGAGTAGACTGCCCAAGGAAGTAGTGCCCCTCTTTAACCATTGCAGGCTTCGCAATGGTTGGGTCAGAGGCTGTGTCTCTCTTAGCAGTGGCCTGTTTCCCCATCTACTAAGATAGGATATAACCACTTGTGGTAGTTTGGTACCCTTGTTGTCTCTAGACAACATACTGCTGGCATTCTGTCATTCCCATTTACTGACTCTCCCACCTTTTGTTCCCCACCTTGCCTCCATGGACATCTATATGCTACATTGCCCCACTGGTTGCATTTAAAATATTTAACCCTTGATCCTGGCCATGTTCTTGAACTAGTGGCTTCCCCTGCTACTGGCAGACATTGTTGGGATGGTTTAGGCTGCCCACCATGGGTTCCCTTAGACCCATGAGCAGCACTGGGTATCCCTTTCCTGTACAGTGATGCCCTGCTTGCAAGGTATAGGTATCCCTTTTTCCCCAGCTCATCTTGGGTATTGCATTCCCTATCTGCCAACCAGATTCTTATGTCCTCAGGCAAAGTGCTAAGGGTTTGTTCCCTCACCAAAAGATCTGCTAGCCCTTCAAAAGTGGTGACCTGACACCCACTAACCCATCTATGAAAATAAGAGCTTAACCCAGCAATATGTTTATACACATACTTTCATCTGCCTTGCACCTATGCTCATGAAGCTTTTTTCTGTAAGCTTCAGGTGTTAACTTAAAACACTCCAATAAACAACTTTTAACTGTATTATAATTTAAGCAATCAGTACCAGACAATTTAGAAACAGCAGCTACAGCTTTACCGTGGAGTAAGGGGGTCGGGAACTGTACCCAGATCCCTTGTCAATATTATACTGTTTACAAACTCTTTCAAACATGAATAAAATATCAAAACTATCACCCTCTGTAAATTGTGGAAGAAAGTTGCTGACCTTTATTGCTTCTGGGGTTCAGTTACTACCTTCCCTATTACCTCCATGACCCTGAAGAAGAGTCAGCATTTCCTTTTCATGTTGCCTCTGCCTGTCATTTTCTTTGGTTTCCAAACATATCAGCCTATCTGCTGATTCTAATTCTATTTGTTTCTATTTCTTCTTTTCTTCATCTTCCAAATGCCGCAGTCTCTCATTTTCTTCTCCTCTAAATGTCACAGTCTCTCTGCTGATTCTATTTCCAGCTGTTTGGCCTCCAGTTCAAGTTTCTTTAACTTTAGACAGATTTTTAAGTCCTCTGTGGAAAGGTCAAACTGTCCATTTTTTGAGAGTTTACATCCCCAAGGCCAGTCTGGTTGTCCTCTTGGTTGCTGGTCTGTGATGCAGCTGTGCCCAAGGCTGCAATCATTTCCACTTTAGTCAGGTTGTCATGCACTAGTCCTTTAGCCTGGCACATCTCAGCCAACTGGCTCCTTGTCAGCTTGCCATAATCCTCTGCTGACATATGTGCCTGTTCTCCCTGACTAACTAAGCTAACAAAAAATAAATTAGACTATTGTGATATGAAACTCTGAATGATCACCACGTGGCTGCTTGAGACTACAGACACCTTCTCTAGTGACCACTGTTTACAGCCTACAGAAGTTTAATATCCACACCACTGAATCCCAATATGTGATATGGTGATTCCACCACTGCCAACCAATAAATGTGATGCCCCACCACTGAACCAGTAATCAAGAAGCCTCAATCCTCACCACTGGCACCAGTGGGGGATGTACACTGAGGGGATGTCAAGTACACGCACAGTATTTCCATATACAGCTCTCTGCATCAAGTGCAATTTCCCTTAAGAGCACACAGAGACCACAGTCAGTCCAGAGCTGGTTTCTCCTTCTTTCTCCAGATCTCCAATAAGACTCCCCAAAGGTACAGATATAGAGTTGAGATCTCAGCTGAGTGGCCAAACCAAGACCTCCAGCACCCTCTCTGTCCAACCAGTTCTTCGTGTCCCTGCCCAAGTAGCTGACAAGCACTTTTTGAGGTTTGATTTACACACACACACACACACACACACACACACACACACACACACACACACACACACACACACACACACACACGTACACACATGCACATACACACACACACACACACCTGGGAAAGGCTGTCACAGGTTTACTAGCTATGCCCCCTTTACCCAAACTATAATGTAGTTTTCACTGCCACCATCCAACTCCTTATCAGCTACTTTAAGTCCTTTAACAAAGGGTATCCAATATTACTGTGTAATATTAATATTAATACAAATGGTAGTTTGACCAAGAGCAAGGCTATTAGGAGTGGCCCACACAGTGTCACCAAATAAATATGCAAGTACTCTCAAAACTTAAATATCTCTAGACAGATCAGCCACAGTGAAAGGTTTAAATATATTTAATAATAAATAATAAAAGAACAAGAACATACTCAGTATATATTCACAGTGACATCAGAATTCAAAATCACAGGAAATATTTAAAACAATATTGCGGAACAGTCTCAAATAAATAAAGAAAAAATATGTAAACTATGTTTTGCTATATCCCTTACTATACCCAAGAGAATTATACTGTTCCCTAGTAACGTACTTCATCAGAGCAAGGCAGATATTGTGGTGAATGGTTCTTGTCAGGTCCAAGACCAAATACAGAATGCACTGTCTAAGAGTTCCCAAATTAATATCTTGAATATTACTGCTGGGATAGCTTGCAGAATGACATAATTTCTTGTCATCTGACTCTATCCCAGGTGAAACCCATGCTGATGGAAGCTGGCAGTATTTAGTATCTACCTGTGAAAATACATAGACCTGAGATCTTTGACAGATGCTAAAAGTCATAAAACAATTACATTCCTTCATATTTCAAGACTAGTAATTATTTCACCCTAGAGACAATATAGAAAGCACCCTAGTTTTAGACATTGTGTCTCCTTGCTGTATTGAAACTGAAAGATGACATCTTTTATGGCATAGCCATAAAGTAATTCAATTTTAGTTATTTTTCTGAAGTTAACCTCCTGTATTCCAGTTTCCACTGTTAAAATATATACATTTAAACATTTACAATAGTGCACGTACATTTCTGTTCTTTTCTGGTAGGGCACACTGTGGTTACATTTTAAGCACAAGCACTTTATTAAATACCTTTTTTAACACACATTTCTGTCCAAACTAGTTTGATATACATGACATTCAGTTTTAATACATTTGTAACACAAACATCTTACACAAATAATTTTGATATTCACCACTCACATATAATTATTTACAAAATTCCAGATAGTTGGGCTGGCAGCATCTCCCGTTGTCACAGAGACCATGTGACTGACTTTAAAAAATCATATAAATTTTACTGAGATTATGGTATAGTGGAGACAGGGGAATGTACTCTTTTCCCCATTTAGTATGATCTAGGAGTCTTATGTATAGAAATAACAAAGGGTTCTGACAATCATCAGGGAAGTTTTCTACATATCCTAGCTAATTATTAAAGGCACATACATCTTCTCTAGCTCAAAATAAATCATTGTCTCTTTTTAATTCTCTATTATCAGGCCCTTACTCAAGCATAATGCCCTGTTTTTCACCTACCTATCTAGACATGACACTCAGCTAGAAAACCCTCAATATTTCCTGAAAAAGAAAATCTCAGGTAAGAGCTCCCTAAGGTACACAAAGTGACTAAAGGTCCTGTCCGTGCACTCTGCCTTTTACATATTCCTGCATGGAGCGCTCTGTCTGGCCTATAAAGCAGAAGACATCTATGTGTTGCTCAGTGTTTTACACGTTCATAAAACTGATACTATTACAAACACTCACTCTGGAGATTTGAATCTATACCAGTGCATAAACAGAACCTGCTGACAGGATTAGTATCTCCTCCAGAGAATCCCCCATGCATGCAGTAGACTTCCTGTGCAGGTAGAACAGATCAGCTCCCTAACTCTCTTTAAGCAAAACCTCAGTGAGTGCACTGGGATGCAAACATTCACACCGACTGTTAAACCCTTAAAACATAATAGAAATTGCAGTGGCTGGGATACAAATGGTCCACTGGCCCAATTGTCAAGTAGCTACAGCTATGAAACCCTGAACCTAAAAACATCGCTGTCTCATGTTGTCAACAGTAGATGACTTGCATGACAGTTCTTGACACTGTCCTACATTCCTCACTGTCAAACTTACACATCTTGAATACTGTCCCCTGTTGGAGCATAGACTAGAAAGGAGTAGAAATAACCACACTGCATTATTTTTTGTGAATCCACCATAAGTGTCCTCAGATTTAAAAGGCCTGCCTTTTGCATGGTTTAGTAAAACAGACCTTACCTTACTGTGTGGAACCAATTGCTGTCACATATAGTGACATGCAAATAAAGATTATGCTCCTTTAAGAAAGTTAGTGGCCATGGCAATAACATACCATGTGATGACTTGCCTTCAGCAGTCTGCAGTATAATGCCATGGTGTGAAATCTGTGAGTGTGAACCTGTTTACTGGCTATATGTGGTCATTTGTATTCATTATTTCAGTTACAGATAAACATGGTGTCATAAAAAATATTTCTAACAAGCTTTCTGCTGTTTTAACACCACAAAACTACAGTTTTGGTTCTGCCCTGAAGCTGGCTACCTGAACGTTTCTCCTGATGCATGCATTCAGCAGATAGCCTAGTATGAACCTATGAACCTATGAACCTATGATCAAAAAGTGTGAAAAATGCTTTTGCATTTATATAATTTTTTTTCTTTTTTCACAGAAGAACATCTTTATTTTCACTATTTAATGTAATGACTCTGGCTCTTTCATCATGTCATTGGGCCATCAATACCATTTCTTCCATTCATGGGTAAGGATGATTTGACTACAACCACCAGCAGCTTTAAGTCTGCATGGAAACCTCTCTAAAAACTGCAGCTTCAACATTTTAACATGCAATTCACTGCAAGTGGGCATTCTAATTAAGGTAGAACACTGTGGTGGTGGTGCTGCGGTAGCATTGTCGCCTCACAATAAGATGTTGTCCTGTTCGATTCTCAGCTAGAGCGTCTTCTGTGTGGAGACATGCGTGAATGGGCATACCTTCATTGAAGGTTGTGCATCAGGGCTGGCAACTTGGCATGTAAAAATCTACTGCCAATCATTAGTGGACCAGAGTTCCGCTGTGGTGACCCCTAACTGGGAAAAGCTGAAAGACACAACAACAACAACATTCAGTTTGCAATGTTCCTTCATAACACAAATGAAACAATCATGATATTTAACATTTTCAGCCTTACAGAGTAAGGGAGGGGATATTTCTGTGCCAAAAGTAAAATTAAAGCATACTGTGAACAAAGAAATAAATTACCATATATAGCTACTTTTATTTCTAAATATCAAGGTATCAAAGAGATAGGATCCTTACAAGTCTGATCTTAACTAAATGCAGTTTAACTTAAATTCTTTAATCACAGATAGAAATGTGTGTGGAATCAAAAACAATCAGGCCATAGGTAAAATGTTAAGGGACACATATCTGACATGTAAAAACAATGAATATGTCCAAAGTCCAATGAGCTTTCTAATAGTCTGAAGACCTAAAAGTACACAAAGCCAGTGCTGTACAGGAGAAGCATAACAAAATGAAGCCTAAAACTGTCAAAATGTTAAGAGCATGCACAAATACTAGTGGCCATGTGGCATACAAGATGGCAAAAATTAAGCAGGAAGACACTGCATGGAACGTAAGCATTATGGCTTCAGGTATGAGAAACTATAATACAAATCATTTCATAGATTCTGTAAGCATTGTGGATTCTGTGATCATTTTGCTAGTCTCTGTAAAAAGCAAAATAAAATGTTACAGTAAAATATAAACATTTGAGGAAAATGGTCAGAATAAAATTGGACGTGTGAACATGTTAGAAGTAAATGGCCCGAATAAAATACAAAACTAGTATTTTTATTAGCATTACAGAAAAGCATATGGTGAATACAATGCATGCATTATACAGTGTTAGAGCTATTAAACGCTGCATAAATGATAATGTAGATACATTTCAAGCTGCTGCTAATAGCAAACATAAATGCTGGATATAAATGCTAATGATTAAAAGCATGTCTGTGGTTCTCATGTAAGATACAAAGATTGAATGTAATATCCTATATACATCTATATTCTTGTTCAACTCTGGAAGCTTACTTTTTTCTTCATCTAGTCAGAAATAAAATCCTTTGGGTCAAGTCTAGCTGTGTATACAAACCTGAGAAATGCGGGCCATTATTTCAAGCTGTATAACTACAAGCCAGGTTAAAGCAATCAATTATTTTGAGATACAATGGTTTTACGGTACTTGGTATGATTAAAAAAAAACATGCTGTATATGGATGCAGAGTAATTGTTTAATGATAAATAACTATAACCACAGTACAAGGACAGTTCAGAGCAGAGGCTCAGAGCAGTAATTCAGCTTGTGTAGTGCAGGATCAATTGGATACTGTTTCTGATGCCAAGATATGTGATTTTAGTATAGAAATAAATGTTCTTTATAGCCCAGAAGACCAGTGAAGAGCCTATACAAATTTCTCAACTGTCCCAGATCACTATCTGGTTAAATAACTTGTTCAGAAGCAGACAGCAGACAAAAGGAAGTGGGGGGAATCAAACCCTGGACTATAACATAAAGCTGATTAACAGCTCACAACCTTAATCACCTGTGTTGACTGCAAACTAGGTGTTAACACTAATGATGAAATGTCCATTGCAAGCAAAAAAGGTTTCACTGCAGCACCAGAAACAAACTGCAAAGATGGCTGGAAGCACATGAAAAGGTGCTGACAATTGTTAGTTTGAAAGCTTGAGTTGTCTACAGGGTGACATTATATTATGATTTCCAATGAAATAATACCTATAATGCATTCTCTAAGAAGAGTTTCTGTTGTACTAAGAGCAAGAAGTGAGAAGGAAATAAAGACCACGAAAACTATGGGAGTCATAGTGAAACAAGTGAGCTGAATGAATGGATAAACAACATAATAACAGAGTAACAGAGATCAAGCAGGACAGCTTGAGTGCATATACAGATCCTCAAGATCTAAATAAAGAGAGAAAGTGGGAGCACTAGCCATAGGCAACAGTAACAACGCCTAATGCTTAACCTCATAAATGTTTTGAGAGTGTGACCACCGTCCTGGATAAATGTTTATTTCTGTTTTGAGAGTGTGGCTACCATCCTGGATAAATGTTCATTTCTGTTTTGAGAGTGTGACCACCGTCCTGGATAAATGTTTATTTCTGTTTTGAGAGTGTGGCTACCATCCTGGATAAATGTTTATTTTTGTTTTGAGAGTGTGACCACCATCCTGGATAAATGTTTATTTCTGTTTTGAGAGTGTGACCACCGTCCTGGATAAATGTTTATTTCTGTTTTGAGAGTGTGACCACCATCCTGGATAAATGTTTATTTCTGTTTTGAGAGTGTGACCACCATCCTGGATAAATGTTTATTTCTGTTTTGAGAGTGTGACCACCGCCCTGGATAAATGTTTATTTCTGTTTTGAGAGTGTGGCTACCATCCTGGATAAATGTTTATTTCTGTTTTGAGAGTGGGGCTACCATCCTGGATAAATGTTTATTTCTGTTTTGAGAGTGTGACTACCATCCTGGATAAATGTTTATTTCTGTTTTGAGAGTGTGACTACCGTTCTGGATAAATATTTATTTCTGTTTTGAGAGTGTGGCCACTGTCCTGAATAAATGTTTATTTCTGTTTTGAGAGTGTGACCACCATCCTGGATAAATGTTTATTTCTTTGTACAGCTTCAGTTGATCTGGCTGAAGCAGTAACACTATAGTCAGGATGGAATCATAAATAACTTTAGGGATATGAAGGTAAAGGAAGGCTTGGATGCCTGAGTCTACAACTGGCTGCATGTTTGTATGCAACAGGTAGGAATAAAAGGTCTACCATCCTGGAGTCACTCAAAGTTCTGTCCTGGGGCCAGTTTATTTTGGCATTTTTTTTTCTCAGGTGTCAAAATTGACTCCAGTGTCTGTCTCACCACATATGCAGATGACTACAAAGCTGGGAGTATTGCCTTTAATCCTGCTAACACAGCCTGCTCTGAATAGTATTTAACATCATGAATGAACAGTGCAGCAGAAATGACATTGACTCTAGTGTCAAAAATGTTATTTTCTGGCAGCCAGCGATCCCCCTCAACCATTGTTTTATATATCTGATGGACACCAGCTAATAGAACAGTAAAAGTCTTTGGAGTCCTTTCACAGGATGATCTTTCATTTGCTGCCTTTATAGTCATTAATAGCAGAGTCACTCGCCTGATTTTCTGTCATGTTAAGAGCCATGCCAGTGAAGTGTTTTCTTCTCCTATCTGCAGTTCTCATCTGATCAACAACAGAACAATGCATCTATTCTGTAAGCTGCTCTCATGCCATTTGATGCAAATGAAGATGGTTCAAAAATTCTTCACAATGACAATTGGAGAGTTTCAAAGCTTGTCTTATAAGGCTGTGGTCTACAGGTTTGTGATAGTTTCAATGGAGTCACTACTGAACCCCAAAATTACACAATCCTGAAGCCCAAAATACCGAAACTATAAGCCAGAAACCCCACATTACTGAAATGTTAAAACTGCGAAATTCAAAATCGCAAAAGTACTACATACATACAGCACACACACAAACATACATACAGCCTCCTCCCATAACCAAACAAACCACCCTACACTAAAGATAAGCAGCCTCCATGTGGGGGGCTGTGCCCCCCACACCCCTCTACTTTAATATTCCAACTCCGAGATCGCACAAACATACACACAAGGCAAACTCACATCCACACCACGCACACACACACACACACACACACACACACACACACACACACACACACACACACACACACACACACACACACACACCACAGTCACAACACACACTAAAGCCCCTCACAAACAAACACACACACATACTTACCTGAACCGCAACACCAGAAGCGCTAACTCAAAATCCCTTAACATCGGGATTTTGAATTTCACACTTCTGGTCTTTTGGTAATGTGTGGTTTTGGCTACATGGTCTCAAGCTTTTGAAATTCAATATTTCAAAAGTTCGAGATTTAGTAGTGTTCCCATTTCAATACAGCTGGCAACAAATGTAAATGAAAGTTTTTCATTTCCTGGTCTGTTTTTAATTTCATTTTAACAGTCTGTATCTGCTTTAGCCAAGATCTTTAAGCTTATATAATAACTCCAGTAAATACTTGCATTGCATTTTGTCATTAAACTGTCCTAAATGTTGGTATTAAACCTAGTTCTTTTTTATTTGGTGAGTGAGAGTGTTTGCATTAAGGGAGTTTCAGTCAAGTCTGTCATCTACAGATATAAGTGTCTAAGAATTTTCTCAGCCTCCCTCCCTTTTGCAGTTGTTTTCTCAAATCCAGTGTATCTCTTGCTGTTCACAATTTATGATAATCTGACAGCATAATTTCCTCTGTCCCCTCATCTATTAGCTATTTTCATGCAGCCATCATACACACCGTCCACCACGCCAAACTGTGTTGCTCTTTTACTCTTGATTGTCGGTCATCTCTCTAGCATAGATGAAAAGCGGCAGGGTATTTCGTTTAGATGCTTTAATACATATAAACACATCAGGATGGATAGCAACATCATAAAATACAAACAAGCTAGTTATCAGACAGACCTTATATACAAACATACGTACATGCTTACATTTCAACAGCTTACTGCAAAATGGCAGTCTAGCTTGCACGTGCTCAGTACCACGGCCAAAATACTAGTCTGGTCTCCCTTCTTTTGGTAGAACCGACTCCTGGGTGACCACGGTGCAAGATAGCAATGTACACTTGTTGCAATGACTTTGGAACAATTACTTTTGGACCTTTCATAATGATACCTTTGTCAGGCAAAATCTCATCTCTGTAGGGAAAATAAGGATGCACTGCTTTGACAGCCATCCTTGATTGATAAAGTGGTTGAGCTTTTGTAAAACTGGATCTGTGGCTGTGTGATCTCTTAGCTCATCAAGATGTGTGGAAGAAACCTTTATCACTTCCATGACTTCAAAATCAAGGTTCTTATTCTCATGATGATCTATGGTATTTCTGGGCAATCTGGATAATGTATCAGCAAGATAAAGAAGTTTGCCTTTCTTGTAGACAAGATTGAAATTATAATTTTGCAATCTCAGCATCATGCATTGCAGTTGGACTAGAGCTGAATGCATAGGTTTTCTCAATATAGTGACTAAAGTTTGGTGGTCTGTTTTGATCTGGATCTGGATAGGTCTACCTTAAACATAATCATGGAACTTTGAACATCTGAACACAATTGCCAAAAGCTCTTTCTCAATCTGGGCATACTGCATCTCAGTTTGGGTAAGAGTTCTCGATGCATAGGCAACAGGTTGATCCTCTTGTAGAATGACTGCACCAAGACCAAATTTCAAAGCATTCCATGAAAGTGTACTTGGCTTGTGAATATCATAGTATCTGAGTGTTGGTGGACTTTCTCTGTTTCAGGACATCAAATGCTCTTTCGTGTTGCTATAACAAAGACCAGGATACATCTTTATGTGTCAGCACTTTGAGTGTTGCTGATAGTTGGCTCATGTCTGGAATGAACTTGCCTTGGTAGCTGACCATGCCAAGAAAAAGTTGCAGGGCTTGAACATTGTCTAGAGCTGGCATCTTGAGAATGCTGGTTTGATTTGAAGGGTCTGGTCATAGGCCTGTGTTTGTAAATAAATGACCAACATAAGTAACTTCTTGTAGCCTGAGATTGCATTTCTGTGGATTGAGCTTAAGATTCACTTGACGTGCCCTTTCTAGAACTCTTCTGAGATTTCTGTTATGCTTGGCTCCATCACGACCTCCTATCCGTATGTCATCTACTATAATAGCACAAGGATACCCAGAAAAAATTTGCTCCAAGGCATTGAAAGACTTCATTTGCAGAATTTTTCCCAAATGGCAGTCTCAAAAATATGTACCTGCCAAATGGAGTACTGAACGTAGTGAGCAATGATGATTTTTTTTGTCAAGTTGAATTTGCCAAAATGAACTCTTTGCATCCAAGACAGAAAAAATAGTGGCATTTGGCATCAACTTCTTCGACTGTACACATTGGATGATGAGGTCTTTTGAGCTCTTTGTTCAAATCTCATGGATCAATGCATATTCTGATGTCATCTGAGCTTTTCTTATAGGCTACCACCATGGAAGATACCCATTCAGTTCGAGTTTCAATTGGACAAATCATACCTTGTCACACCACTTTATATAACTCGGCTTTGACTCTGTCCTACATGGCTATTGGAACTTTTCATACTGGTCTGATAATTCGACTGACCTCTGGGTCTAACTTCCTGGAGTACAAAACTGGAAGTTTGCCTAGTTTGTCTTCGAACAGATCAGCATAGGTGGAACAAATGTACTGGGCGAAATTAGAGTAGTGGTCTTTTAAGCTAACATGATGGACTTCCTTATTAAATGAAAGCAGTCCCATTTTTAAAGTGTGTCTGAGCCCTACTAATTACTGGACGTGCCTCTTGACCACATAAAATTATAAGTCATAGCTTCTTCCAGCAGAGTAACATTCAAGCACTACGGAGCCTTCAGTTTGAATTTCTTCACCTCCATAAGCAACGAGCTTTGCATGCCTTGCCAAACCAAGCTTCACACCAGCACATACTCTAGCAAATGTTTCTGCTGACATAACATTACACTTTGAACCTGTGTCAAATTTGAGCTCTATGGGTTTGTCATTTCTCCAAACAATACAAAATACTTCACTCTTTGCCCATAAGTCTACTGCATTGACTGTTTCATGAAGCACTGACACACCATCAACATAAATAGTAGGGCTGCAGCTCTCTAACTGATCAACTTGTTTCTTAAAATATTCCCTCTTAATGAAAGAATGTGGGCCTTTTGATTTACAAACCCTTTTGAAATTATTCCATTTATTACATTTATGGCATTCTTGACCAAAAGCTAAACACTTTTCCTTTTTAGATTCATGATTACCACCACAGTTGGGGGCCATGCTTTGAGTTTGCTGACTCACTCTTTTGCTTCACTGAGATTGTGCGAACTCTGAAATTTGCTAGAAAGTTCTGGGGATACCTGCAGCAGTCCCTAGGAAACCCCATAGCTGCCATGTGCTTAGGCCTGTTTCTTTTAATAATGTGCTGCATACTATCAACATGAGCTTTATCACTGTGCCTTCTAGAGCTGCTCTCATTTGTAAGTATATCTGTGTGCTTTTCTGTGAGCTCGTATATCTGACAAATCTCAATGGCCTTATTCAAAGTTAAATCACAGTCATGAAGCAAAACCTTTCTCACAGCATCATTTTTAATGCCACGCACAAGTCAGCTCATCCCTTAAGTCACCAGATCTGCACATTTTAGCCTTATTTCTCAGGTCAGTTATTTGTGCTGCAAAAGTTTTGCCAGGCTTTTGATCCCTTGTGTAAAATAAGTGCCTTTCCATTGTAGCATTTGTCTGTGGGTTACACATTTCTCTGAATTTATGTTTTAATCACTCATGGTCCTTCCTAGACTCAGCCTGTACAACAATATGATGGTTTCCCCCTCTCCTGTATAGATAGCAGGTACATACACATATGAGCATTCCCTTTCTATGGCTTCTGACCCAGCTAAATTAAGTAGAATGAATGCCTTTGTACAGTCATCTTTATCAAAAAATGCAGCCTGTATGAAAATGTTGTACTCTTGCCCAAACACTCTCCAGTTCTCAGCAATGTTACTGTCAAACACATGTGCACTGGGTTTTTGAAATCCATCTGCCATGCCAACAAAATATGCACAAACACACTGAAAATATGGCCCTTGTAATTATATACAAAAAAACTGTTCCGTGAGCTTGTAATAACATTCAAATCCACAATAAACTCTTCAAAATACTGTACTTTGCAAAATATGCTCTGTGGTAGCTGTATTCTGTGAAATGTGCCCTGTAATGGCTGTACTTTGCAAAATAGCTTTACTGTAACACTGCACAAACATGAAAACACTTTATATACTTCTGATAACTCGGATATCTTTGCTTAATTATGAAAATGCATACTTTGCGATAATGCGGTTGTTTCCCTTTATTTTATTAATTTTATGCAATTCGGACTTTATTTCAAACATTTTCTGTAGGAATTAGAATATTTTTATCAATATCGTACATATTGGTTTATGTGAAAATCATTTAGAACATTCTGTATGCCTCGTCTCATATTTTATGAATAAGAAACAGTGCTGAGCAAGTTTTAATACCTGAAATTCATTTCTGTCCTGTTTTGCGAAGTATGCACATTTTAGGGATGATTCACTGTTCTATATTCCACCAGTCTCAAACAAGTGCCTTAAGTCATTTTGGCCATGCCGCCTCTAACTTCATGCCCTTTAAACATGGCGCTTCTGACACCATGTCGCTTGTCTCTCTCTAACATAGATGACAAGCAGGTGGAGTATTTCGTTTAGATGCTTTAATACAAAGAAACGCATCAGAATGGATGGCAGCATCATAAAATACAAACAAACTAGTTAACAGACAGACAGACCTTATATACATACTGTA
Source organism: Protopterus annectens (assembly GCF_019279795.1). Classification (NCBI taxonomy): domain Eukaryota; kingdom Metazoa; phylum Chordata; order Ceratodontiformes; family Protopteridae; genus Protopterus; species Protopterus annectens. The sequence goes on along the minus strand of NC_056749.1, from coordinate 12,270,091 downwards.
CATGCTTACATCTCAACAGCTTACTACAAAATGGCAGTCTAGCTTGCACATGCTCAGTATTTATAGACTTGTGCAAGCCCTTGGATAGCTTCTTAAAGGTACATACACACACATTGATCTACACTGATGGCTTATGAGTTGCCTGCTCTTAAAAATGTATTTGCCTTTGGTAGCTACTCCTGGTCTCGTCTTATCTAGTCATACTGGTGACCACTACAGGATAAAACTGGGAAGTTTCTTTCCTTTGACTGCTAAAGCTTGAGATACCCTCTCTTGCATATTGCCGTACCTGTTTTAGTGCTGCCTTTTTTACTCATCTAAACACCTAAGCACTGGACAAGATAGGTCAGTCTGCTAGTTTCACTCTGTTTCCAACATTTTAGCACTAGGACAAACACTTCCAGAGACTCCAAGAAATAAGAAGATGTAAGTCTCAGCAAATATTAGGTCACATGTCCAGCTCATCTATACCTCCTGTAAAAGAGTCACCCTGAACAGAATCACTCCAAACCTCCCACTCTGAACCACAGCAGCAATAGAAATTTTTCATGAGAGGTGACTCTTTTGGCAGGTACACTGCCTCATCACTCACAAGTCTGAACAAGGAGAGGGTTACAATGAGTTGTCTTTCAGGTGCCAGGATCTCTGATGTTACAAGCACCTTAAGGGTGTTAACATTTGAAAAATATGATTATGATATGGTAGGGGTGAATGTGGGAGGGAACAGCTTGAGATGTAGTAGAACTTAAGGGATGTGTGTAGAGACATGTCAGAACTTTCCATGCATGTTACAAATGCAACTAAGGAACTAGTCTTGAGTGGAATTCTTCCTTTACCCTGTATGATGCCTGCATACAAAGAAAAGAGCATTTGCTTCAATAATTGGTTAAATAGCTGGTGTCACATAGATGCTCAACAGTCCAGTTTGCTTCTCTAAGGAAGGTCTGCACCTCTTGTGTCAAGGCTTAGACATACCGGCTAAAGCCTCTAATGCCTCTCCAGAGCTTTTTAGGCAAAGATGATGGACATTCCAATGTAACCAACATATCAGTCCCCAAATCAGATCACATTAAAGTGGCATGCTTTAAACAATAAATTGCCTAATTTTAAGATACTCCTGCATTTAGACAACACTCATGTCTGTGTAGTTTTGGCAACTGTAGTAATGTGTCTCCATATTTGTCAAGGAGCATAATGCCTCCAGACAGATCCCAAGGGACAGACAAATTGAACTCAATAAAACTACAGCTCACTCTAGGTAAGATTCATTGTCAACTAATAGCTTGTTACAGAACACTTTCTTTGTCCCCTGATGACCATGTACGTTTCCTTCATGTTCTAAATGATCTGCCTATTAGCAAGAACTCACATATACATCTAATGTCAGATATGCTCAATAATTCCCAGGCTTAATAAACAAATATTCCCTTAAGCAGCTGGTAAATAAGCCTACTAGTGGACATAACATTCTTGACCGGATTCGTACCAATATGGTCACCCCTTGCACAACTTATTTGGTATCTCCTTCACCACTGAAGTCTGACCATAAACTTGTGACCTTCTCCTTTAAAGTCTCAAAAGATTCTACAGTAAACCTTGCTGAATTTAAGCACCACAAGCTCAACCTCAACCTGCTATGTGATGAAATAAAGTTAATTTATGACTGCATCTTCTCTGACCTTAATACAGTTTCATATAGGATTTCTACACCCATTTAGAAAACTTCATAGAGCTAGTAGTCCCTACAAGTGCCAGTTATCACAAGAAGTAGAAAAACAAACCACCCTGGTGCCCACCACCACAAATAAACTATAAAACAAGATAAAGAAACTCCTTCAACCATTTAGTAGATCCAAAAAAACACGTTCTCAAGGTTGGTATCCAAAGCATTGCAAACTATTTTGCAGACACACTCCAGTCACTCCTCAGATTGTTTAAACTTAGCTCCGGCTTTTGTCCCTGATGAGGGGTGCAGTGCAGTGGGGATGTCTCTCCATAAGGGTGGCCTCACAATTGAAACTGGTAATTACAGACTTATTTGCATTATAAGCCTCATTTGCAGTGCTATGGAATGCATTATAAACTGATCTCATAAAGTGTGATATCAAAAATTTTATGAAACATGACTCCCAGATGTTTGGCTTTGTGAAGGGTAGATCATATCTGTTAACTTTGGTAAATGTTTTGAAAGGGTTACAGAGGTTGTAGATCATGACCATGCAGTGGACATGGCATAATTTGATCTGGCCAAGGCCTCCAACACCACTCCCCATGCTAGCATCATACAAAAGCTGAATACTGACCCATGTGTGGTAAGATAGATTGTAAACTGGCTGAATGACCACTCCCACACAGTGTAAACTGCAGGTGCCTCATCAGGAACTATGAAAGTGACCAGCAGTGTCCCTTACAGCCTGAACATCTCAGGTCTCCAAGCAAAGAGCCAAGACCTCTGGCCAACAAAGATTATAGATGATTACAAACTAGGGGGTTGTTGTTAACTCATACTATGACACCCAAACTCTTCATAGGTTCATAGGTTCATAGGTTCATACTAGGCCATCTGCCCTAGGGCATTTATAAGCCTAGCCAGAGAGTGTGTGGCTTTCACCACCCCTTAGGATGAGAATACTATACCCATTAGTTTGCTGTGCCTCTGTCCAGCAGTGACACAGAGATGATCGATCTCCCATCCACTCATCAAGATTTCTCTTGAACAGAGTCAGTGAGGGGCTCTGCCTCACATGGACTGGGATTCTGTTCCATAGTGTAGGGAGTCTCTGGGTGATGAATCTGTCCCTCCAGCACATCCTATTTATATCCGTGTTGAGGTTTAAGTCTCTTGCTCTCGTGGCTCTGGTGGATTTGGATTTTTGAGGTGGAGCATGTCCATTAATTCGGGTTGGACATGGCCTTGTATGTCAGGCACAGATCACCTCTGAGCAGACGGTATGCTACTGAATAGAGCTGAGTTTCTTCAGTCGGGCATCATATGACATATGTTTGAGCCTTTATCGTTTTGGTGAGGAACTTTTGGGGTCTTTCCAACTGCTGCAGGTGTCGGGTAAGGTACATTCTGAATGGGGCATTGTACTCAATCATTGGTCTGATAAGTGAAGAGTACAGGGTACAATGACCTGATCTGGATGTGAATCCCTTCATGATCAGGTGGGCAATGTAGAAGGTCTTCCTAACCACTTTGGCAATGTGAGTGTCAAAAGAGAGGTTACTGTCAACTTGGGTCCCCAGGTCCCTGATAACTTCTTCCGTGTTTAATGGATTACCACCTATGTAGTAATTAGGGGTTACCTTGTTTTTCCCAAAGGGTATGACTATACATTTTTTGGCATTTAGCTTAAGGCCATGGCTCTGGCACCAGTTATCCATTTCTATGAGACCTCTCTGGAGGATGTCTGTCTGATGGAGTGTCAATTATGGTGCCCAGTTTGCAGTCATCTGCAAATTTTGTCAGCCACAATCTCTATGTTTGCCTGCACTTCAGAAAAATAAATGCCGAACAAGAGGAGGCCCAGGACTGAGCCCTGTGGACCGGCTTAGAGTCTGACATGGCACCAGCAACTCTAACCCTGTGTGTTCTGTCCTTGAGCCAGTTTGCAACCCATCTTGTGACATATGGGTTTACATCTAAGCTGGTGAGCTTTTCTATGATGCCCGAGTGGGGTATTGTGTCAAATGCTTTTGCTAGGTCAAGGTAGGCTGTGTGAACTGCCTTAGCCTCATCAATGGCCTTAGTGACTGTTTCGAAACCAAGTTCAAGAGGCAGGATCTGCCCTTGACAAAGCCAAATTGGGTAGGATCCAGTGTCTGTAGGTCCCCAATGTCTTTATTTATGAGTTCCATTATGATCCTCTCCATAGCTTTGCAGACAAGGCTCATCAAGCTTGTGTGTTTGTGGAGTGGGACCACAGTTGCGCCATTCTTAGTAAGGCTAAGATTAAACACCAGCCTTATGTGTGGGTTTAGTTCCTCATTGAGTACACCGTCTCCCATTGATGCTGTGTTTGCTTTAGAGAGCAGCTCTCACCTGGGCATCTGAGATGTTTGGGAGGCTAGACTCTGGTGGGATAGATATTTCTCCTTTTGGGGGGGGGGGGGGGGAATTTGCACTGAACCTGTCTGCCAGTATGTTGGCAATGTCTGTGGGTTCAGTGATTTTTTTATCATTTTGGACTAATTCTGAGCATATCTGGGAGTTTCCACCCAGGTTTCTAACATAGCTAAAGAAGGCCTTATGATTGTCTTTTGTGTCATTAGCGATTTTTCTCTCAAAGTTGGCCTTGGATGATTTTATGAGTGATCGTAGTTTTTTGCTAGTATTGTAGTAGCTTTCTCCGTCATGTAGTAGCTTTCTCCTCTTGTTGTAGAGTTTGTTTATGGCTGGGGTCCACCAGACTGCCTTTGGTGGAAAGGGTCTTGATTTTATTAGGGATTGCTTGATCCATACATTCCTGGAGGTGCTCGTAGAAGGCATTTGTAAGGGTTTCAGCAGCGTGGGTTGTGGTTTCCACTGGCTCTTGAAGGATACCACTCCAGTCTTAAGAAGTGTGAAGTTTGCTTTTAAGAAGTTCTTCACTGTGGTCTTTTTTGCTGGGGGTGGGGGAGGAATGTGGATCTCCAATGAGATTAATTTATGGTCTGATCTCACCAATGAGGGATATACTTCCGGTGTGGAGCATTTTGTCCCCATGTTTGTGATGATCAGGTCTAGTATATTTTCTCCTCTTGTGGGAATGGTGACTAGTTGTTCCATAGCATTTGAGTTTATGAACTCCAGGAACCTTTGGGCTAGGGTGTTGGGGCTTGAGTAATGTTCCCAGTCTATGTTTGGGTAGTTGAAGTCACCCAATATGATGGTGTTTGGAGAGACATTCATACTCTCCAGTGTCTTCAGGAAGGCTGTGTGGGTTTCCTGAGTTTGAGAAGGTGGTCTGTAGCATGCTACAAACTGTAGGGCAGTTTTACCTATGGTTAATTGCACCTGGATGGTCTCGATGCTTCGTGCATTGCCACTAACCTGGAGTGTGGGTATCCTTATGAATATGGATACTCCCTCCTTTGGGTGCTCTCAGGAGCCTTGAACCAGGTTTCAGTCACAGCACAGACATCGATGTTCTCCATACTGAGGGAGGGCTGAGGGCATGCATCTTGAGGTTTAGACTTCTGGCATTGAGCAGTATTACCCTTAGTTTTTCTCCATTTTTGTTTTCTAGGGCGGTAGGTTTATCATTTGAGCCTTGCCTAAAAAAGGCACTATGGGGGTGGCAAGAGCCTTTGCCAATATCCGGAAGCCCAGTGGCTGCAAGCAGTGTGGCTTGTCAAGCATGTCATCCCAGGCAGACAGACATTGGATCCCCTTAGAATGACACCAGTAATTAAGCCAATTATTAAAGCTGATCATTTTGAATCTTCAGAATGAACTGTCCCTAGTAAACTTTTAGTCCAATAAAAATAGCTTCAAACTAAATGCTAAAACACTTAGCATCTTCACTTTTGGTAGGTAAATATTTCAGTCCTCATACTGTCTAAACACACCTCTACAAAAACAAAAATGTAGTCAGGGACCTAGATATTTAGACTGATAGCTTCCTGTCTTTTGACTATCATGTGACAACAGTTGTTATGAAATCCTCTTAATTAGCCCACTTAATTGTGAAAGAGGTGTCATCAAGGTCCAAATAAGTAGCCACTCCCTCATATTCAGCAGTCTTCAGACCAATTACTGAGTACAATGCACTTTATGGGATATATCTCACTAAACATATCAAACAATTAGAAAATCCCCAAAGGTTCGTGACCAAAAAGAAGACAGGGCTAAAGTACAAGGGCTACCAAGAGAGACACTGGAAGTTCTCATGTTTTATTCAGTTTGTTATAGACTTTTGAGGGAATATCTTTGTCTTGCTTACCACTCTATTAGACAACCAATTGCCCTGGACATCTTGTTTCTCTGCAAATCCAATATCTCTGCCAGTACTAGAACCAGCGAACAAAATCTTCACCAAAAGATAAGTAATGATGGTGAAGGGAAAGGTTTATAAGCCAGCACCTCCCAAACCTCTGGTACAGACTTCCCTGTATGTAAAGCACCATGGCTCACTATCTTCCTTTAAACTACATAATTTGATGAGTATCCACAGATTTATTCCAGGATTGACCAGTATGGCCCTCCTGGAGAAAACAGGCGTGGCCTAACGGGAGGCTACTGGCCAGGTGAGAATGGTACAGAGACTCAGTGGCACTGGCATTTCCATGGATCTGTGGATCTGTAGCAAAAGACTAAAGCCTCATTCTTTGCCTTCTGCAAAAGGCTCACGATAAAACATATTTAAGGCATTTCTGCGACAAGGTGCATTATATCTGCTACTTTATCCTGAACTTATCAGATGCGACAGTGTCACTTGAAAGCTTCCAGTGACTGTTGTAGAATCGGTTTTGTCATCAGAGAAGAGAAAAGAACTATGAGATACTAAAGCATCCGATCAGTATAGCAGCTACACTCAGATTTTATGATATGTCCCGAATTACTTCAATGCGAGCAAACAAAGGTGTTGGTGTTCTTTTAATGACAGTAAGATAGGGCAATGACATATGGGCCAAACACCTGATGTTATGCTCAAATTAAAAAGGAGATGTTAGCTGTAGTTTGGGTTTTCAGGAAATGTATGTCTGCAACTATAGTAAAAAAAAACTAAACAAAAATAATAGTGGAGTGATCCGCTGATCCAGTGAATCAGATGTCAAGCATCTACAAAAAATAATAGTGGAGTGATCCGCTGATCCAGTGAATCATATGTCAAGCATCTACAAAAAATATTAGTGGAGTGATCCGCTGATCTAGTGAATCAGATGTCAAGCATCTACAAAAATAATAGTGGAGTGATCCGCTGATCCAGTGAATCAGATGTCAAGCATCTACAAAAATAATAGTGGAGTGATCCACTGATCCAGTGAATCAGATGTCAAGCATCTACAAAAATAATAGTGGAGTGATCCGCTGATCCAGTGAATCAGATGTCAAGCATCTACAAAAATAATAGTGGAGTGATCCGCTGATCCAGTGAATCAGATGTCAAGCATCTACAAAAATAATAGTGGAGTGATCCGCTGACCCAGTGAATCAGATGTCAAGCATCTACAAAAATAATAGTGGAGTGATCCGCTGATCTAGTGAATCAGATGTTAAGCATCTACAGAGCACATTTAAAAGAACTACCACATAAACCATCTGCAAAGCTCAGAGAATGTTGCTATCATTGCGATTGTTTAACCTTCAGTGCGAAGTTTTAAAACTGTCAGTGTTTTCCTAGAAGCTGCAACGCTTGGACACAATGTTACCGTGCCTCACTGTATAATGATGACTCACTTTATCATATGGTAAGACTTTAATTTCTCATGCAAAACTTTTAGTTCTCCAAAGCTTATTGTCTGTTGAAGACAGGATGATTATTCCTCTAGAACTGTGAGGAAACATGCTTAGAGCAATTTAGAACAAAAGAAAAAGTCTGGACATTTGCAAAAACTGTGAGGACAGGGCTATTTTATTGGTCTGGAGTGTCAGAACAAATAGTGCCAATGATTGAGACCTGCAAATAATGCCAAAACTCATTGTTCCTGATTCCAAAAGACTTACTGTCAGTGTAAGTGACCACTTGCACTGAGAGCAGGTGTTTTCGAATCTGGTCCTTGTAGTAAGCCTGTTTACACCGAAGTAAGTCACTTACACTGAGAGCAGGTCTTTCAGAATCAGGGCAGACTTACACTGAGAGCAAATGTTTTGTAATTTGACCAATTGTTTTAAAATCAACATTTTGGAAGAAATTGAATTTCAGAGGGGGTAGTAATTAAGCATGGTCCTCGGTTCGTCAGTCAAGGATTTCAGACATTGTAGACCAACTGGGAATTCACCCATGTAATTTCAAGTCCCAGATATCCTCAAAACAATAGTCAAATGGAACATACAAGGATGCAAGGTAAATAGTGAAAAATCTAATTAAACAGTATGCTGATGTCTGTCTGTCTATATGTCTGTTTGCTATCTGTTTTCAGCTCTTCTTAGGGGTAGACACTTGAAATCAAAATGGCAAGGTTCATTTTTATCAGTAGTTACAGAAAGTAAGCAAGCAGCAACAGCGTTACATCATGAAGGAAGGAGAAAGTTATTTTGACAGGTCAGGGGGGGGTGAGGATAAAACTGCAAAATAAAGATTTTTTGAGAACAGAGCACAATACTAATTGCACCAACAATTTCATAAACATTTTCCAAATTGCTGCAGCTTTAATCTCTTCCTTGATTTGTTATGAGACCAGCTCACCTACATAATTAATGAATGCAAAATAAGTAAATAAATAAAACCTGACACTAGTGAGACCAGCTCAACTACTTGGTAAACAAATGTAAAATAACTAAATATATAAAACCCGACACAGACGAGACCAGCTCACCTGCATGTTAACAAATGTAAAATAAGTAAATATATAAAACCTGACACTGGTGAGACCAGCTCACCTACATGGTTAACAAATGTAAAATACTGTAAGTAAATATATAAAACCTGACACAGGTGAGACCAGCTCACCCACATGGTTAACAAATGTAAAATACTGTTAGTAAATATATAAAACTTGACACAGGCGAGACCAGCTCTCCTACATGTAAACAAATGTAAGATAAGTAAATATATAAAACCTGACACTGGTGAGACCAGCTCACCTGCATGTTAACAAATGTTAAATAAGTAAATATATAAAACCTGACACTGGTGAGACCAGCTCACCTACATGTTAACAAATGTAAAATAAGTAAATATATAAAACATGACAAAGGTGAGACCAGCTCACCTACATGTTAACAAATGTTAAATAAGTAAATATATAAAACCCGGCACAGACGAGACCAGCTCACCTGCATGTTAACAAATGTTAAATAAGTAAATATATAAAACCTGACACTGGCGAGACCAGCTCACCTACATGTTAACAAATGTAAAATAAGTAAATATATAAAACCTGACACTGGTGAGACCAGCTCACCTACATGTTAACAAATGTAACATTCTGTAAGTAAATATATAAACCTGAAACTGGTGAGGCCAGCTCACCTACATGGTTAAGAAATGTAAAATAAGTAAATATATAAAACCTGACACTGGCGAGACCAGCTCACCTACATGTTAACAAATGTAAAATTCTGTAAGTAAATATATAAAACCTGACACTGGTGAGACCAGCTCACCTACATGGTTAACAAATGCAAAATAAGTAAATAAATAAAACCTGACGCAAGTGAGACCAGCTCAACTACTTGGTAAACAAATGTAAAATAACTAAATATATAAAACCTGACACAGGCGAGACCAGCTCACCTACATATTAACAAATGTAAAATAAGTAAATGCATAAAACCTGACACAGGCGAGACCAGCTCAACTACATGTTAACAAAAGTAAAATTCTGTAAGTAAATATATAAAACCTGACACTGGTGAGACCAGCCCACCTACATGTAAACAAATGTAAAATACTGTTAGTAAATATATAAAACTTGACACAGGTGAGACCAGCTCTCCTACATGTAAACAAATGTAAGATAAGTAAATATATAAAACCTGACACAGGCAAGACCAGCTCACCCACATGGCTAATAAATGTAAAATAAGTAAATATATAAAGCTTGTCACAGGTGAGACCAGCTCAACTACATGTTAACAAATGTAAAATAAATAAATAAATAAAACCTGACACTGGCGAGACCACCTCACCTACATGTTAACAAATGTAAAATAAGTAAATATATAAAACCTGACACTGGTGAGACCAGCTCACCTACATGTTAACAAATGTAAAATAAGTAAATATATAAAACCTGACACTGGTGAGACCAGCCCACCTACATGTAAACAAATGTAAAATACTGTTAGTAAATATATAAAACCTGACACTGGCGAGACCACCTCACCTACACATTAACAAATGTAAAGTAAGTAAATATATAAAACCTGACACTGGCGAGACCAGGTCAACTACATGTTAAAAAATGTAAAATAAGTAAATATATAAAACCTGACACTGGTGAGACCAGCTCACCCACATGGTTAACAAATGTAAAATACTGTAAGTAAATATATAAAACCTGACACAGGCAAGACCAGCTCACCCACATGGCTAATAAATGTAAAATAAGTAAATATATAAAGCTTGTCACAGGTGAGACCAGCTCAAATACATGTTAACAAATGTAAAATAAATAAATAAAACCTGACACTGGCAAGACCACCTCACCTACATGGTTAACAAATGTAAAATACTGTTAGTAAATATATAAAACCTGACACTGGCGAGACCAGGTCACCTACATGTTAAAAAATGTAAAATAAGTAAATATATAAAACCTAACACTGGGAAGACCAGCTCACCTATATGTTAACAAATGTAAAATTCTGAAAGTAAATGTATAAAACCTGACACTGGTGAGACCAGCTCACCTACATGGTTAACAAATGTAAAATAAGTAAAGATATAAAACCTGACACAGGCGAGACCAGCTCACCTACATGGTTAACGAATGTAAAATAAGTAAATAAATAAAACCTGACACTGGAGAGACCACCTCACCTACACGTTAACAAATGTAAAATAAGTTCATAGGTTCATAGGTTCATAGGTTCATACTAGGCTATCTGCCCTAGGGTATTTACAAGCCTAGCCAGAGTGTGTTTGGCTTTCGCCACCCATTTTAAATGAATTTTGCTATGCCCTTTTTCGAGGTTAGTATACTGTGCCTCTGTCTAACAGTGACACAGAAGTGATACCCGGAGTAAACCTATGATCTCCCATCCACTCATCAAGATTCCTCTTGAAGAGATTCAATGAGGGACTCTGCCTAACCTGGACTGGGATTTTATTCCAGAGTGAAGGGAGCCTCTGGGTTATGAATCTGTCCCTCCAGCATGTCCTATTTATTTCAGTGCTGAGGTTCAAGTCTCGAGCGTGTAGCTTGATGGGATTTGGATTTTCTGAGGTGCAGCATGTCCATTAATTCCGGGTTGGGCATGGCTTTATACGTCAGGCACAGATCGCCTCTGAGCAGGCGGTATGCCACTGAGTAGAGCTGGAGTTTCTTTAAGCGGGCAGCATATGGCATCTGTTTGAGCCCTTTGATCCTCTTGGTGAGGTACTTTTGGGGTCTTTCCAGTTGCTGCAGGTGTCTGGTGAGGTACATCCCAAAAGGGGCATTGTACTCAATTATGGGCCTGATGAGGGATGAGTAAAGAGGCACAATGACCTCCCCTGATCTAGATGTGAATCCCTTCATGATTAGGTGGGCTATATAAAATGTTTTTATGACCACTTTGGCCACGTGGTTGTTGTATGAGAGATTGCTATCAACTTGGGTCCCCAGGTCCCTAATTACTTTTTCCGTACTTAATGGATTACCATCTATGTGGTAATTTGTGGGCACTTTGTTTTGCCAAGGGATGACTATACACTTTTTGGCGTTTAGCTTGAGGCCATGGCTCTGGCACCAGTTGTCTGTTTCTATGAGGCCCTTTTGTAGGATGCTTGTGTCGGCTGGAGAGTTGATTATGGCACCCAGTTTGCAGTTATCTGTCAACTTGGTCAGCCACAGTCCTTCCGTGTTGGCCTGTACCTCCGAGAAATATATACCGAACAAGAGAGGTCCCAGGACTGAGCCTTGTGGGACGCCACTTGTAACTGGTTTGGAGTCTGACATGGCTCCAGCAATTCTAAGCATGTGGGTTCTGTCCTTGAGCCAGTTTGCAACCCATCTAGTGACATAGGGGTTTATATTTAAGCTGGTGAGCTAATCTATAATGCCCGAGTGGGGTATTGTATCGAAGGCTTTTGCGAGGTCCAGGTAGGCTGTGTGGACCACCTTCCCCTCGTCAATGGCCTTGGTGACTGTTTCAAAGAAATCGACCAGGTTTAAGAGGCAGGATCTGCCCTTAACAAAGCCGAACTGGGTAAGATCTAGTGTCTGTAGGTCCCCAATATCTTTATTTATGAGGTCCATGATGATCCTTTCCATAGCTTTGTAGACCAAGCTAGTCAGGCTTATGGGGCGATAGTTTCCAGGATCCGTTGAGGCACCACCTTTGTGGAGAGGGACCACTGTTGCTGTACGCCACTCTTTGGGTACATATCCTGTAGTAAGGCTGAGATTGAACAGTAGTTTTATGTTTGGGTTTAGTTCTTCTTGGAGTTCATGTAGGACGCGGGACACCATCTGGTCCCATTGATGCTGTGTTTTTTTGCTTTGGAGAGGGCGGCTCTTACCTGAGCATCTGAGATGTCAGGGGGGCAGCACTCTGCTGGGATAGATATGTGCCCTTTTGGTGGGGAAGGTGGGGGGAGTTTGCGCTGAACCTGTCAGCTAGGATGTTGGCAATGTCTGTGGGTTCTGTGTATTTTTTGTCATTTTGGACTAATTCTGAGCATATCTGGGAATTCCCACCCAGGTTCCTAACATAACTAAAGAAAGCCTTGTGATTATCCTTAGTGTCCTGTGCAATTTTTCTCTCGAAGCTGGCCTTAGATGATTTTATGAGTGCCTGTAGTTTTTTGCTAATACTGATCAGAGATGCCTTCCCTTTTTGGGATTTTGCTCTATCATGTAGTAGCTTCCTCCTTATATTGTATAGTTTGTTTATGGGTGGGGTCCACCAAACAGGATGCCTGCCTTTGGAGGATTGGGTCTTGGTTTTGTTTGGGATTGCATGAGCCATGCATTCCTGAAGGTGTTCATAGAATGCGTTTATAAAGGATTCTGCGGTCTGGGCCGTATTTTCCACAGGCCCGGGGGCTTTGAAGGATTCCACCTCGGTTATGAGAAGTGTGAAATTTGCTTTAGAGAAGTTTTTCACTGTGGTTTTCTCAGCAGGGGCTGGGTCGGGATGTGAATATCTAGTGAGATTAGTTTATGGTCTGATCTTACCAGTGAGGGATACACTTCTCGTCTGGAGCATAGAGTCCCCATGTTGGTGATGATCAGGTGCAGTATGTTTTCCCCTCTTGTGGGAGTGGTAACATGTTGTTCCACAGCATTTGAGTTTATAAATTCTAGGAACGTTTGGTCTAGGGTGTTGGAGCTAGAGTAATGCTCCCAGTCTATGTTTGGGTAGTTGAAGTCACCCAATATAATGGTGTTTGGAGAGACCTTCATATTTTCCAGTGTTCTCAGGAAGGCCGAGTGGGGTTCCTGGGTTTGGGAGGGTGGTCTGTAGCAGGCTATAAACTGGAAGACAGTTTTACCCACTGTTAGTTGCACATGGATAGTCTCTGATGCTTTGTGCTGTGCCACCAACCTGGAGGTGTTGGTATCTTTGACGAATATTGATACTCCCCCTTCTTTTGTGGTTTAGTCCAAGTTTGGGGCCAAAAAACATGGTATGAGGTATAACCTGGTAGTGCTGGGGTCCTCTCAGGAGCCTTGAGCCAGGTTTCTGTTACTGCACAGATATCGATGTTTTCCATGCTAAGGAGAGTTTCGAGTGCATGCATCTTGAGGTTTAGAATTCTGACATTGAGTAGCATTACTCTTAGTTTCTTATCCCTTGTGATACCTATGGAGGTGGGTTTGTCTTTTGAGCTTTGCCTAAAAAAGGCACTATGGGGGTGGCAAGAGCCTTTGCCAATATCCAAAAGCCCAGGGGTGACAGGTGCAAGCCGTCCCTAGCGAAGCATTGTGGCTTGTCGAGCATGTCATCCCAGGCTGACAGGCATTGGATCCCCTTTGAATGACACCAGTACTTAAGCCAATTGTTGAAATTGATCATCTTGTCTTCATATTGTGGCATCATTCTTGGTGAGGGTAAGATGCTACTCAAGGTCAGGGTCATACCGGCCTGGGCTACATGCTCAGAGAGCTCCTCTATGTCTCTTTTCATGTAGTCCAGGGAGGTACATCTCAGGTCATTCACACCAGCATGGACAATGACTGAGTCATATTTGTACTTGCCTTGGAGTGACCTGAGTGCTTGTGTTATGTGGCGGATCCTAGCACCCGACAGGCAGCTCCCCATGACCTTCTTCTTGTTCAGCCTGGTGAGCAGGACGTCAGTGTGCCTGACGATAGAGTCACCTATTACAAGTGTATCAGGTGTGTTGTTTAGCCTTAAGGGCTGTGACTGTTCGGCACACATGGCTTTGTGAGTTATGTGTTGCACGTGTTTTGTTTTGGGGTAGCAGTTGCTTGGGTGTCTGGTTTGGAGGTCTCTGTTGCTTAGGCAGATTTTTATTTAGAGCCTCCGAGTATGTTTTTGTGTGTTTATGTGTTTGGTTTGCTGTCGTGGTAGGTCTATGTGAGACTGGAATTGTAGTGAGTGTGGTTTCCTTCTCCTCCTGACTGGTTACGCCAGTACTGAGTTGAGAGAGCTTAGCCTCCAGTTTGGCTATATGGTTGCATCTCTCACATGTGTTGGAATTTGTTGGGAGGAGGAGAGGGTTGTCTGTGTACATGAGGCAGTTGTAACATTGCCTCAAGATTCCCAGATTCACCAGCTGGACCGGAGAGGAGATTGACAACTGACCTTTGGACATGCTAGAATAGTATTGGGAATTCCTTTATAATTGAAAAAATGGCCAATGGGGAACAAGGTACTCAAGAGGGGTTTGTGAGGGTGTAGTGCTTTTAATTTTTTAGTGCTGACTTATATAATTGCATTAGTGAGCAAGTGCCAGGCTTTAGAGTAGGAATAGGGTGTTTATTATGAGAACTAGATCAGTTCTAAGGGAAAAAGTGAAGAGCAGACTTTCTGGAGCTGAGAATGGCTTAAACCCAATTAAGCAGCGTTGCCCGATGCTGCGCTATGCACAAAATCGCGCAAAGTCGCACTAAAGCGGGTTTTATACAGGGGGGACTTGAAAGAGCTAGAAATTGGCCCAAAACGGTCAATAGACTACCAGATTCTTGTGCTGGGAACACTCCTCCAGGGATAGATAGGCTGCTCTAAGCTCCCCACTGCCACTGGTGAACAAAGAAGCCTCCCTTTATCCAAGAAAGGAAATGGGCAACACAGGAACTTTCCAAAAGTCCAGAATACAGCAAAGCCTGTATTTGGACTACTCTAGGTCAGGAAAGATGGGAAACAAGGATAATTTTTTTGTTTTTGTTTTTTTCTTTTTTGCAACAAACAGCAGGAAAATGCAATAAATATGTAATACAGGCTAGCACACTTGAGTGTGTAGCCTCAACAGGTAAATGCAACAAACAGGGCAAAGTAAATATATAAAACCTGGCACTGGCGAGACCAGCTCACCGACATGTTAACAAATGTAAAATTCTGAAAGTAAATGTATAAAACCTGACACTGGTGAGACCAGCTCACCTACATGGTTAAGAAATGTAAAATAAGTAAAGATATAAAACCTGACACAGGTGAGACCAGCTCACCTACATGGTTAATGAATGTAAAATAAGTAAATATATAAAACCTGACACTGGTGAGACCAGCTCACCTACATGTTAACAAATGTAAAATAAGTAAATATATAAAACCTGACACTGGTGAGACCAGCTCACCTACATGGTTAACAAATGTAAAATAAGTAAATATATAAAACCTGACACTGGTGAGACCAGCTCACCTACATGGTTAACAAATGTAAAATAAGTAAATATATAAAACCTGACACTGGTGAGACCAGCTCACCTACATGGTTAACAAATGTAAAATAAGTAAATATATAAAACCTGACACTGGCAAGACCAGCTCACCTACATGGTTAACAAATGTAAAATAAGTAAATATATAAAACCTGACACTGGTGAGACCAGCTCACCTACATGGTTAACAAATGTAAAATAAGTAAATATATAAAACCTGACACTGGCAAGACCAGCTCACCTACATGTTAACAAATGTAAAATAAGTAAATATATAAAACCTGACACAGGTGAGACCAGCTCACCTACATGGTTAACAGATGTAAAATAAGTAAATACATAAAACCTGACACTGGCAAGACCAGCTCACCTACATGGTTAACAAATATAAAATAAGTAAATACATAAAACCTGACACTTTATATGACCAGTTCATATAATTGAAATTGTTGACTGAGTAAAAACATAAAACCCATTTGATCAAAACTCATAACACTGTTAACACATGTAAAATAAAAAATTATGCCTGACACTGTAGAGACCAGAGTTGGTATAAATAGTAAAATAAGTATATATAAAACCTGACACTGGTGAGACCAGCATCATACATGTTAACAAATGTAAAATACTTAAAACTGAAATAACTCACTTATTGTAGAAAACAACATTTATCTAAACTATATGGGGAGTTACACCCAAAAAACCCCCCATCCACCCTAACTGTTTACACCAACTCCAGGGTCACGCTACATAAAAAAGGCATAATGTTTATAAAACCTGACAGTGTTACCAGCTCATCAAATGGTTAACAAATGTAAAACAAGTAAATATATAAAACCTGACACAGGTGAGACCAGCTCACCTACATGTTAACAAATTTAAAATTCTGCAAGCAAATATATAACACCTGACAGAAGTGTGACCAGCTCACCTACATCGTTAACGATTGTAAAATAAGTAAATATATAAAACCTGACACTGGCGAGACCTGCTCAGCTACATGGTTAACGAATGTAAAATAAGTAAATATATAAAACCTGACACTGGTGAGACCAGCTCACCTACATGTTAACAAATGTAAAATAAGTAAATATATAAAACCTGACACTGGTGAGACCAGCTCACCTACATGGTTAAGAAATGTAAAATAAGTAAAGATATAAAACCTGACACAGGTGAGACCAGCTCACCTACATGGTTAACAAATGTAAAATAAGTAAATATATAAAACCTGACACTGGTGAGACCAGCTCAACTACATGTAAACAAATGTAAAATAAGTAAATATATAAAACCTGACACTGGCAAGACCAGCTCACCTACATGGTTAATAAATGTAAAATAAGTAAATATATAAAACCTGACACTGGTGAGACCAGCTCACCTACATGGTTAATAAATATAAAATAAGTAATTATATAAAACCTGACATTGATGAGACCAGCTCACCTACATGTTAACAAATGTAAAATAAGTAAATATATAAAACCTGACACTGGTGAGACCAGCTCACCTACATGGTTAACAAATGTAAAATAAGTAAATATATAAAACCTGACACTGGTGAGACCAGCTCACCTACATGTTAACAAATGTAAAATAAGTAAATATATAAAACCTGACACTGGTGAGACCAGCTCACCTACATGGTTAACAAATGTAAAATAAGTAAATATATAAAACTGACACAGGCGAGACCAGCTCACCCACATGGTTAACAAATGTAAAATAAGTAAATATATAAAACCTGACACAGGCAAGACCAGCTCACCTACATGTTAACAAATGTAAAATAAGTAAATATATAAAACCTGACACAGGCAAGACCAGCTCACCTACATGGTTAACAAATGTAAAATAAGTAAATATATAAAACCTGACACTGGTGAGACCAGCTCACCTACATG
The DNA here is from genome assembly GCF_019279795.1 of Protopterus annectens. Classification (NCBI taxonomy): domain Eukaryota; kingdom Metazoa; phylum Chordata; order Ceratodontiformes; family Protopteridae; genus Protopterus; species Protopterus annectens. Next base: position 12,252,542 of record NC_056749.1, on the reverse strand, counting down.
GTTAACAAATGTAAAATAAGTAAATATATAAAACCTGACACTGGTGAGACCAGCTCACCTACATGTTAACAAATGTAAAATAAGTAAATATATAAAACCTGACACTGGCAAGACCAGCTCACCTACATGGTTAACAAATGTAAAATAAGTAAATATATAAAACCTGACACTGGTGAGACCAGCTCACCTACATGTTAACAAATGTAAAATAAGTAAATATATAAAACCTGACACAGGTGAGACCAGCTCACCTACATGGTTAACAAATGTAAAATAAGTAAATATATAAAACCTGACACTGGCGAGACCAGCTCACCTACATGGTTAACAAATGTAAAATAAGTAAATATATAAAACCTGACACTGGTGAGACCAGCTCGACTACATGGTTAACAAATGTAAAATAAGTAAATATATAAAACCTGACACAGGTGAGACCAGCTCACCTACATGGTTAACAAATGTAAAATAAGTAAATATATAAAACCTGACACTGGTGAGACCAGCTCACCTACATGGTTAACAAATGTAAAATAAGTAAATATATAAAACCTTACACAGGTGAGACCAGCTCACCTACATGGTTAACAAATGTAAAATAAGTAAATATATAAAACCTGACACTGGTGAGACCAGCTCACCCACATGATTAACAAATGTAAAATAAGTAAATATATAAAACCTGACAATGGCAAGACCAGCTCACCTACACATTAACGAATGTAAAATAAGTAAATATATAAGACCTGACACAGGCAAAACCAGCTCACCTACATGGTTAACAAATGTAAAATAAGTAAATATTTAAAACCTGACACTAGTGAGACCAGCTCACCTATGTGGTTAACAAATGTAAAATAAGTAAATATATAAAACCTGACACTGGTGAGACCAGCTCACCTACATGTTAACAATTGTAAAACAAGTAAATATATAAAACTTGAGACTGGCAAGACCAGCTTGACTACATGGTTAACAAATGTAAAATAAGTAAATATATAAAACCTGACACTGGCGAGACCAGCTCACCTACATGTTAACAAATGTAAAATAAGTAAATATATAAAACCTGACACTGGTGAGACCAGCTCACCTACATGTTAACAAATGTAAAATAAGTAAATATATAAAACCTGACACTGGTGAGACCAGCTCACCTACATGGTTAACAAATGTAAAATAAGTAAATATATAAAACCTGACACTGGTGAGACCAGCTCACCTACATGTTAACAAATGTAAAATAAGTAAATATATAAAACCTGACACAGGCAAGACCAGCTCACCTACATGGTTAACAAATGTAAAATAAGTAAATATATAAAACCTGACACTGGTGAGACCAGCTCACCTACATGGTTAACAAATGTAAAATAAGTAAATATATAAAACCTGACACTGGTGAGACCAGCTCACCTACATGTTAACAAATGTAAAATAAGTAAATATATAAAACCTGACACTGGCAAGACCAGCTCACCTACATGGTTAACAAATGTAAAATAAGTAAATATATAAAACCTGACACAGGCGAGACCAGCTCACCTACATGGTTAACAAATGTAAAATAAGTAAATATATAAAACCTGACACTGGTGAGACCAGCTCACCTACATGTAAACAAATGTAAAATAAGTAAATATATAAAACCTGACACTGGTGAGACCAGCTCACCTACATGTTAACAAATGTAAAATAAGTAAATATATAAAACCTGACACTGGTGAGACCAGCTCACCTACATGTTAACAAATGTAAAATAAGTAAATATATAAAACCTGACACTGGTGAGACCAGCTCACCTACATGTTAACAAATGTAAAATAAGTAAATATATAAAACCTGACACAGGTGAGACCAGCTCACCTACATGGTTAACAAATGTAAAATAAGTAAATATATAAAACCTGACACTGGTGAGACCAGCTCACCTACATGTTAACAAATGTAAAATAAGTAAATATATAAAACCTGACAATGGCAAGACCAGCTCACCTACATGGTTAACAAATGTAAAATAAGTAAATATATAAAACCTGACACTGGTGAGACCAGCTCACCTACATGTTAACAAATGTAAAATAAGTAAATATATAAAACCTGACACTGGCAAGACCAGCTCACCTACATGTTAACAAATGTAAAATAAGTAAATATATAAAACCTGACACTGGTGAGACCAGCTCACCTACATGGTTAACAAATGTAAAATAAGTAAATATATAAAACCTGACACTGGTGAGACCAGCTCACCTACATGTTAACAAATGTAAAATAAGTAAATATATAAAACCTGAAACTGGCAAGACCAGCTCGACTACATGGTTAACAAATGTAAAACAAGTAAATATATAAAACCTGACACAGGCGATATCAGCTCACCTACATAAAAGCAAATGTAAAATAAGTAAATACATAAAACCTGACACTGGTGAGACCAACTCATCTACATGGTTAACAAATGTAAAATAAGTAAATATATAAAACCTGACACTGGCAAGACCAGCTCACCTACATGTTAACAAATGTAAAATAAGTAAATATATAAAACCTGACACAGGCGAGACCAGCTCACCCACATGGTTAACGAATGTAAAATAAGTAAATATATAAAACCTGACAATGGCAAGACGAGCTCACCTACACATTAACGAATGTAAAATAAGTAAATATATAAGACCTGACACAGGCAAAACCAGCTCACCTGCATGGTTAATGAATGTAAAATAAGTAAATATTTAAAACCTGACACTAGCGAGACCAGCTCACCTACGTGGTTAACAAATGTAAAATAAGTAAATATATAAAACCTGACACTGGCGAGACCAGCTCACCTACATGTTAACAATTGTAAAACAAGTAAATATATAAAACCTGAGAGTGGCAAGACCAGCTCGACTACATGGTTAACAAATGTAAAATAAGTAAAGATATAAAACCTGACGCAGGAGAGACTAGCTCACCTACATGGTGAACGAATGTAAAATAAGTAAATATATAAAACCTGACACCAGTGAGACCAGCTTAACTACATGTAAACAAATGTAAAATAAGTAAATATATAAAACCTGACACTGGTGAGACCAGCTCACCTGCATGGTTAACAAATGTAAAATAAGTAAATATATAAAACCTGACACTGGCGAGACCAGCTCACCTACATGGTTAACAAATGTAAAATAAGTAAATATATAAAACCTGACACTGGCGAGACCAGCTCACCTACATGGTTAACAAATGTAAAATAAGTAAATATAGAAACCTGACACAGGTGAGACCAGCTCACCTACATGGTTAACAAATGTAAAATAAGTAAATACATAAAACCTGACAATGGCAAGACCAGCTCGACTACATGGTTAACAAATGTAAAACAAGTAAATATATAAAACCTGACACAGGTGAGACCAGCTCACCTACATGTTAACAAATGTAAAATAAGTAAATATATAAAACCTGACACTGGTGAGACCAGCTCACCTACATGGTTAACAAATGTAAAATAAGTAAATATATAAAACCTGACACTGGTGAGACCAGCTCACCTACATGTTAACAAATGTAAAATAAGTAAATATATAAAACCTGACACTGGCAAGACCAGCTTGACTACATGGTTAACAAATGTAAAATAAGTAAATATATAAAACCTGACACTGGTGAGACCAGCTCACCTGCATGTTAACAACTATAAAATTCTGTAAGTAAATATATAAAACCTGACACTGGTGAGACCAGCTCACCTACATGTAAACAAATGAAAAATAAGTAAATATATAAAACCTGACACTGGGGAGACCAGCTCATCTACATGGTTAACAAATGTAAAATAAGTAAATATATAAAACCTTACACAGGTGAGACCAGTTCCCCTACATGGTCAACAAATGTAAAATAAGTAAATATATAAAACCTGACACTGGTGAGACCAGCTCACCCACATGATGAGTAGGCGATATGCAATGGAGTAAAGCTGGAGTTTTTTGAGATGGTCTGCGTAGGGCATCTGTTTAAGGCCAGTAATCCTCTTTGTGAGGTATTTCTGTGGCCTTTCCAGTTGTTGTAGATGTCTTTTGAGGTACATAGCAAAAGGGGCATTGTACTCTATAATGGGTCTAATGAGTGATGAGTAGAGGGGAACAATGACCTCTTTTTTTCTGGATGAGAAACCTTTTGTGATGAGGCGAGCCATGTATAAGAATTTCCTGAACACTGTGGCAATGTGATTATCAAAAGAGAGACTACTGTCCACCTGTGTCCCAAGGTCTCTTATCACATTTTTGGCATTAAGCAGACTACCAGCTATGTGGTAGTTCATGGGTACAGAGTTTTTACCAGCGGGGATGACAATACACTTTTTGGCATTGAGCTTCAGGCCATGGCTTTGACACCAGACATCTGTGTCAGTGAGGCCCTTTTGTAGTATGTCCACATTGTTAGGAGTTTCGATTATGGCTCCTAGTTTGCAGTCATCTGCAAACTTTGTTAGCCAAAGACCTTCTGTGTTAGCCTGTACTTCAGAGAAGTAGATACCAGACAGGAGAGGACCCAAGACTGAACCCTGTGGTACTCCACTTGTCACTGGTCTGAAGTCGGATTTGGAGTCTGCTACTTTCACAGTGTGGGTTCTGTCCATGAGCCAGTTGGCAACCCATCTTTTGACATAGGGATTTATACCTAGTTTAGTGAGCTTATCTATAATTCCAGAGTGGGGGATGGTGTTGAAAGCCTTGGTGAGATCTAGATAAGCTGTGTGAACCACCTTACCCTCATCTATGGCTTTGGTGACTGTTTCAAAGAAGTCAATCAAGTTTAGGAGACATGATCTGCCTTTTACAAACCCGAACTGGGTAGGGTCCAGAGTTCGGAGATTACCAATGTCTTTGTTTATGAGTTCCATGATGATACGTTCCATGGTCTTGCAGACCAGGCTCATCAGGCTAATGGGGCAGTAGTTCCCGGGACCATCATGGCTACCCCTTTGTGGAGTGGGATAACCATCACGGTGTGCCATTCAGTGGGCACAAAGCCTGAGGTGAGGCTATGACTGAACATGGTACTTAGGTAGGGTGCCAGTTCATTCTGTAGTTCATGTAGAACACAGCCTGGGATATTGTCAGATCCCATGGATGCCGTGTTCTTGGCTTTGGAGAGTGTGTTTTTTACCTGTTCACCCGTGATTACAGGAACTTTGCATTTTTCCGGTATAGAGATTAGCCCTCTAGGGGGTGAGAGGGGGTTAAAGTTAGCACTGAACCTATCTGCCATGATGTTGGCAATATCAGTTGGTTCTGTGTATTTAGTGCCATTCTGCTGTAACTCAGAGCAGATCTGAGTGTTGCCATTGAGATTCTTGACATAGCTATAGAATGCTTTGTGGTTGTCTTTAGAGTCAGTGGCAATTTTGTTTTCGTAACTAGTTTTGGAGGATTTTATGAGGGATCTCAGCTTCTTACTGAGGTTTACCAGGGCATTCCCCAGTCATGGGATTTTACTCTTTTTTCAACAGTTTCTTTCTTCTGTTGTAGAGTTTGTTTATGGCAGGGGACCACCAGATTGGCTTACTTTTATTGGAGGATAGCATCTTGGTTCTATTAGGGATTGCATGATCCATGCACTCGTGTAAGTGTTTATAAAGAGCATTTGTGTAGGATTCAGCAGTCGTATCTCTATTGTCCATCTGCATGGCTGTCATGAAGTTTGCCACTTCTGTCTTAAGAAGTGTGAAGTTGGCTTTGGAGAAGTTTTTTATGGTGGTTTCCCTAATTGGGGGTGGGGCCGGGATGTGGATGTCTAGGGTGATTAGCTTGTGGTTGGATCTGACCAACGAGAATTGACCTCTGGTGTGGTGTGCCCATGCTGGTAATGACCAAGTCTAGGATATTGCTGCCCCTAGTGGGGGTGTGAATAAGATGATCTAACTTGACACTGGCGAGACCAGCTCACCTACATGGTTAACAAATGTAAAATAAGTAAATATATGAAACCTGACACTGGCGAGACCAGCTCACCTTCATGGTTAACAAATGTAAAATAAGTAAATATATAAAACCTGACACAGGCAAGACCAGCTCACCTACATGTTAATGAATGTAAAATTCTGTAAGTAAAGGACCAACAACGCAGTTGACCGACATGCTGAAATCCGACAGCTGGAAGACCACAAGAGGCTGGCTAAGCGAGTGAGGGATTTAGGATTAGGGCGGACAGGTAAGTGTGCAATAGTGAGGATTTAGGTTAGGGTGTGTGAAAGGTGAGTGTGCGAAGTTAGGGTTTGGGTAATGTAAGTGTGTGTTAGTGACGGGTTTATGTTTTAGGGTAGGTTAAAGTTAGAATAGGGTGCAGGTAGGGTAAGTGTCTGGTACTGTCGGACCTTAGGGTTAGGGGTGGGTTAAGTGAGTTAGGTTAGGGTGCAGGTAGGTAGTGTGCGGTAGTGTCGGACCTTAGGGTTAGGGGTGGTGGAGTTAGGGTTAGGTGCAGGTAGGAGTGTCGGACCTTAGGGTTAGGGTTTGGGTTAGGGCTAGTGGATATGTGATGTAGTGTAATGTGTTGTTTACGTGTAGTGTGTCGGTGTAATGGTGTTCGGTGTTTTGCGTTGTTTGGTATTGTGTGTTGTCGGTTGTTTGGTGTCGGTGGTTTGTGTGTCGGTGAACTGGCTTGTCGGTGTTCTAAAGTAGACCCAAGTAAACATATGAAACCTGACACTGGTGAGACCAGCTAACCAAAATGTTAACGAATGTAAAATAAGTAAATATATAAAACCTAACACAGGTAAGACCAGCTCACCTACATGGTTAAGAAATGTAAAATACTGTAAGTAAATATATAAAACCTGGCAGTGGCGAGACCAGCTCACCTACATGGTTAACAAATGTAAAATAACTAAATATATAAAACCTGACTCAGGCGAGACCAGCTCACCTGCATGTTAAAAAATGTAAAAAAGTAAATACATAAAACCTGACACTGGCAAGACCAGCTCACCTACATGTAAACAAAGGTAAAATAAGTAAATAGATAAAACCTGACACAGGCGAGACCAGCTCACCTACATGGTTAACAAATGTAAAATACTGTAAGTAAATATATGAAACCTGACACAGGACAGACCAACTCCTACATGTTAACAAATGTAAAATACTGTAAGTAAATATATAAAACCTGACACAGGCGAGACCAGATCACCTACATGTTAACAAATGTAAAATACTGTAAGTAAATATATAAAACCTGACACAGGTGAGACCAGCTCACCTACATGGTTAACAAATGTAAAATAAGTAAATATATAAAACCTGACACTGGCGAGACCAGCTCAGCTGCATGCTAACAAATGTAAAATACTGTAAGTAAATATCTGAAACCTGAAATAGGTGAGACCAGCTCACCTACATGGTTAACAAATGTAAAATAAGTAAATATATAAAATCTGACACTGGCGAAAACAGCTTGCCTACATGGTTAACAAACGTAAAATAAGTATATATATGAAACCTGTCACTGGCAAGATCAGCTCACCTACATGGTTAACAAATGTAAAATAAGTTAATATATAAAACCTGACACTGGCGAGACCAGCTCACCTACATGTTAACAAATGTAAAATATTGCAAGTAAATATATAAAACATGACACTGGTGAGACCAGCTCACCTACATGTAAACAAATGTATAATAAGTAAATATATAAAACCTGCCACTGGCGAGACCAGCTCACCTACATGTTAACAAATCTAAAATTATGTAAGTTAATATATAATACCTAACACTGGCGAGACCAGCTCACCTATATGGTTAGCAAATGTAAAATCAGTAAATATATAAAACCTGACACAGGCAAGGCCAGCTCACCTACATGTTAACAAATGTAAAATACTGTAAGTAAATATATAAAACCTGATACTGGTGAGACCAGCTCACCTACATGTAAACAAATGTATAATAAGTAAATATATAAAACCTGCCACTGGCGAGACCAGCTCACCTACATGTTAACAAATGTAAAATTATGTAAGTAAATATATAAAACCTGATACTGGTGAGACCAGCTCACCTACATGTAAACAAATGTTGTTGTATCTTTCGGCTTTTCCTGGTTAGGGGTCGCCACAGCGGAACTCTGGTCTGCTAATGATTGGCAGTAAATTTTTACGTACCGAGTTGCCAGCCCTGACGCACAACCTTCAACGAAGGTACACCCATTCACACATGTCTCCACACAGAAGACGCTTTAGCTGAGAATCGAACAGGACAATGTCTTACTGTGAGGCACCTTTATGTAAACAAATGTAAAATAAGTAAATATATAAAACCTGACACTGGTGAGACCAGCTCAACTACATGTTAACAAATGTAAAATACTGTAAGTAAATATCTAAAACCTGACACAGGTGAGACCAGCTCACCTACATGGTTAACGAATGTAAAATAAGTAAATATATAAAACCTGACACTGGCAAGACCAGCTCACCTACATGTTAACAAATGTAAAATACTGTAAGTAAATATATAAAACCTGACACAGGTGAGACCAGCTCACCTACATGTAAACAAATGTAAAATAAGTAAATATATAAAACCTGACACTGGTGAGACCAGCTCAACTACATGTTAACAAATGTAAAATACTTTAAGTAAATATCTAAAACCTGACACAGGTGAGACCAGCTCACCTACATGGTTAACGAATGTAAAATAAGTAAATATATAAAATCTGACACTGGCGAAAACAGCTTGCCTACATGATTAACAAATGTAAAATAAGTATATATATATATATATATATATATATATATATATATATATATATATATATATATATATATATATATATATATATATAAAATCTGACACTGGCAAGATCAGCTCACCTACATGGTTAACAAATATAAAATAAGTTAATATATAAAACCTGACACAAGTGAGACCAGCTCACCTACATGTTAACAAATGTAAAATTCTGTAAGTAAATATATAAAACCTGACACTGGTGAGACCAGCTCACCTACATGTAAACAAATGTAAAATCAGTAAATATGTAAAACCTGACATTACTTCAGTATAAACTTCACAATCATAGAAAAACAGATTTATTTATTTATTTGTATGGGATATCACGACAGTTTTACTTAAGTAAGAAAACTAATGTGCAGTTTATGAATCACTGACAAAAATAAAAATATACTTCAGTTATTGACATACACAATTGCAAACAGATAAAATCATTGAAATCTTGGATTTTCTCATCAGATATCTCAGAAATGCACAACTATCCTCTACCAGTCTAAAACAGGGTGTAGTAACACACCAGGCCCTTTGTTTACCTCAATGTGAGATCTACGAGCAGGAATAAAGAAATTCAACTTCACTCTTTTACTTAGAGGCACATTTTCAAGAATTTGAAAAATGGATCTTATCCTTAAAGGATTGTCAATATAAAAAGATCCTCATAGTAAACCAGTTTGATAGCCTTATTAATTACCAAAAAAACTCCATTCGTTCTTCAGAAGACAGATACAAGAGACAAGAGTTTAGGGGATGATTATCCCCATGGAAAACTCAGTTTGATAGTTCAAGAACTTTTTATTCAAGTGGCTGATGCTGGCAAAGCCCTTTCCTCGTGTGTAATTGAAAGAATCCACAAAGCTTTGCATCTCCCCCTTCCCAGGGTCGATCTCTGAAACTTAATCTGCTTAAACATCTCAGCACAGCTGAGAAAGGAAAGAGTTTACCTAAAACTTCCTACAGGCTCCAGGCAATAAGCCAGTTATAGTGACTATAAGGGGCTGTGTCTTTGGGTAGCTTTTGTAAGAAGTGGCCGGGTTCCCTATTTTTTCTGTAATTGTGGTGACTAATGTTGGATAAATATTTAATGAATTAAATGCTTTTTAAGGTAAGTGCTCTGCAGAAGTTGCTCCTCTTGTCAAGAAAGGTTATATTAAATTGACTAATGTATTCTGGAGATTATAGGGTGCATGCGGGCTAGCCCTGTCTCCATGCTCTACTTTTTGAACAGAGAGGTTGCTAAGGATGGATGATAGTGGTGTTATACATTCAAATGTTGGGGGGGGGGTGATCCAGACCCTCTCACCTGGGCGGGAGCTATTACACTACCAAAATCTTTTAGTTGCTTCTTGATACAGGCTCATGCTTATTTTACTGCATGGTAGAAGAGCTATTTTGCCAAATACTATTATATTATCATTTTCTCGTAAATGTCATAAAGTGACAAGACACTCAGTGTTTTGGCTGTGGAACTCTCAATGGTATTCCATTTCAGGTGATTATGAACTAAGTGGGACATGAGACAGATGTAAATATGTGTTGCCACAACTGGATACACTTGGATTGTCCTTTTGCAATTTCTGTATTCCTGAATATGATTTATCTTACCCCATGTTGTGGGACTTGACTCTTGCACTCACAATAGAGTTACAATGACTCTACAATAAATGACAAAATGTCACTTTAATTATTATTAGAGGCACATTTAGTTTTATAACTTGACGACTTTAGTCCCATCTGCAATGCTAGATTTCATTATATGCCGTACCCATAACATAGTATTAAAGCTATTGAATATAGAAATTCTAAAACTGAATGGTGAAAGCATTTAGTGCCACATTGCTAATGTTTTCAGAGTCAATATATTACACATAATTCTTCCTTTGAGAACATATTCATGACACTTGATTGCTGGTTGAGAAGGAGCTTATACAATATTCATTGACTCCTTCCAGAGAAAGTATCCCTGTGATAGTTTGCATGATGCAGAATGGTTTTAATTATAAATGTGCTACCTCTCTGTCCTCAGTGGTGTGATATTCTCATACAGTGTCTAAATATAAAATTCTTATGGGCTTTGAGTAACTCATTCTGCTCCTTAAAGTGTGTGCCGATGGCCATATATCATGTCATTAATAACTTTGGTTGAGTTCTACTTTTGTACCTTTTTAAGTAAACCTAGATATAGATATTTACTCTACCAGTTTAGCAAAAAGATACTGATTAGGAGTGAACCAAGTCATATCAAATTTACAGCATCATGTAATGGTATCAAGATAGACTTACGATAATATAGTATAAAATAATATAATGGCACAGATGCTTTTACATCGAAACACAGATATTGGAATTCAACAGGCAGCTTTGATCTTGACAAAAGTTATATCTTTGACTGTGTATATGTTCCTTTTTCTCTTTGCAGGGTTGAAGAAATATGCTTTTCCAAACAGTCTCACTCAAACAATAAAAATTCTATATGACTTGGCTTCTACTTTCCTTCCTAAAAGTGGGCTAGCATTCTACCCCAGCAACCAAAAAGAGAAATAGCTAAATAAATCAGACTTCCAAGATGGCCACATACTGATCAATGGCTTAATTTCAGCTCTCTCAGTGTGAAAAAAAGAAATTGAGGAAAGAGAGCCAATCATACCTCTCAACCTCTTAGAGAAAGAAATCTGGACAAAGTCATACAAAACAGGGAGAAAAGGTTCAAAATATGGACAATTTTTAAATATTGCTCTTACAAACTTATACAGTTGCTGGAATAACAGATTTTGCATTAGTGTGAATTTTCTGAAAGATAGAAAGTCTGAATCTGAAATGTTTGTCATTATTTTCTGACTTGACTCTTCAATGATTTTCCACTAAAACCACAATTTTATGAGAAACAGACCAAAAAATAAGAGGCAAAAATCTAGACATTCGGTGAAAATCTATACAATTGAGAGGTATGGAATATGTCATTTTGGGTATAATTTAGTCAGTGGTTAATAAGCACACAGCCAGGATACCAGCAAAGAAGAAATCTGAAGAACCTAAAAGAAAATCAACCAGAAAAGGGAAGAGAAAATACAGGCTGGGAAGAATCCTGCAGATGTTCAGCAAGGAACAGTTCAAGCTTCAGTTTTGGTTCAAGAAATGGAGTCCAGTAATTTAGAGGAAAAATAAGCAAAATGTACTCAGAGCTGATTAAAATGAATGAAACACTGAAGGAATATACAAACTCAAATAACAGAAGTCTGGACTCAATAGAAGAAGCTTTATCTAGATATTCATATGATCTGATAAAACTGCAGAAAATTCAAGGTTGAAATGAAGGAAAGGCTGGCTGAGTATGAACCTTCTCAAAAAGAGCTGTTTCAAAAACAGTAGTCTTAGAATATAGAGTGCAGACAAAACCTGAGATTTTCTGCTTTACCAAAGAAACTGGAAGGAACAGACTGTATTCATTTTAAGAAAGCACAGATATGAAATTGGACTGATGTTCCGCAATAAGATTTGTTAACTGAAAGGGCACATCAATTGTATGCTGAAAAGATGGCCATGAGAAAGCAACCAAGACCTTTTTTAGTAAAGATGTAATCATACCAGCAGAAAGAGTTTATCCTGAGAAAACTGTGAGAGAAGGGAAAGTGTAAAAATTGAAGAAAGCAAAATGCTTGTAAAAAATGATTATCCACTGTACAACAGGGCGTCTATATTATATAATCAAACTTTTAAAAGTTCGAACGTCATATAGTCGACACCATATGATCGAACATTTAAAAGTTTGAAAATGTAATAAAAAAAAAAGAAACCAAAGAAAAAAACCTACCTGAATGGTTTAAGCAGGGGGGCAAGCCCACCTGCACCTGCCACGTGGGGGGCTTGCATCCCCCACAGCCCCTACTCTTTAAATATACCAACTCCGACATTGCACTACAGTGCAGAAAAGGGAAATCTTCCCATTCTGCACTGTACAGAGATCTCCGTTGAGCCCTTCCAACTTTTAAAAGTTCGATCATATGGTGTTGACCATATGACGTTTGAACTTTTAAGAGTTCAACAATGTGATATAGACCCACAACAGGAAAAAGAAAAGCCCATTTATCCCAGCAATCAGGGAATGTCAAGAGGTAGGTGTAAGATTCAAGCTGCTTTATCCAGCTGTCTTCAGAATATTTTTTTCCTGTGAGATCAAAGACATTTTTATGCAGAACAGGCTAAGGAGGAAATAAAAAAGTTTAGCCAACAAGTGGTGAACTAGCAAGCAGAACGGGACTCTGTTTCTCATTCTTCTGACAATAAAGTTCATAGAGAGACTTTGCCAGTGAAACCTTTCCCAGTGTTCAACAAGAGGATGCTTGAAAGAGAGAGAGAGAGGGAAAAACACAGGAGTTGACTAGAAGAATCAGGAGTACCTTGGACTAGAACCAGAGTCTGGTGTTGGGAGATGGCAATAATTAGGAAGAAGAACAGCAAAACTGAAATTAGTGAATAACTGGGTTACTATAAAGCAGCAATAATATTTGTGAAATTTTCCTTTGCAAGAAAAAAATGGCTGAGAAAAAACTGGACTTTTGTTGACTTTGATATTCTTGTGGGTGGACTGTAAAAAATATTCCCCACTTTTTGTCATTAATGTTTAGAAGGACAATAAAAGGAAAAAGAAATAACTGTTAGTAAATGTAATATATGTTCTTATTAGTATTTGAATAAAACATTTAATGATATAAACTTTTGTTGATATTTTAAATATGGGGCATCTTTTCAGTGATTGTTGTATGTGTTAAATACATTAACATTTTACTTGAAAAAAACAGACTTTTCTTTATAGTATAACAAGTGAAGAAAGGCTGAACAGAAGTAAGTTAAAGTTAATATAATGCTGTGTGATCTTGGGCTGCTAGGGTGGGGTGGGAGTGTGGGATTATATTACATGTAGAATTAAAATAATATTTTCCCTTGCTTTTATAAGGGTGGATGTCTAGTTTAATGTCCTTGGCTTAAGGTATATACATTTTTTATAAGCAAAAAGGCTTCACAAATAAGACAAAATAATGAAAGCCATGAACAATGCTAAGTATCTTGCATCTGCAAAGACATTAGCTTGTTCTTTCTTACCATTAACAAATGCTCTGAGTTGGAGACAAGATGTGTGCAGCTGAAGGCAGGTGGCCAGGGGAATTCTATGCATTCCATTCTGAGGGTAAGGGAAATTTACAAAGATTTCTTTATTTATCTGCAAACTTGATAGCTTTTTCTCATTGCTGACTACTTTTATTTTTTATTTTTATTTTATATATCCTTTGTAGACCATGTTAGTCCCACTAGGCTAGTAGCCACTTTCAGGGGAGACCCAAGTTTTTTCAGACTACTAGGGGAAATTTGGCCAGGGCATCAGGGAGCTTCCTCTACTTTTTTGGTGCCGTGGGATCTTTTACATCCACCTAAGCTACCACCAACTTAAGCAGATTGAGCCTAAGTTTAACATCTCATCTGAAGTTCAGACATGGAGACAAGCTATTTGTAAGTATAAACAATTAATCTTGAAAATTGTGAGCATTGTTTGTTGAGGGAAATGCAAAATTTAAAAGTACAATGGCAACCATGTCAGTGAAAAAAATAAAGCATGAAATTATGGGAAGTTAATAAGAGATAGCAGCCTCCCTAGCAGCCTTAATTCTTTAATTCATTTAAAGAAACAGTGCATATTTTAGTTTTATTAACTATTGTACTTTTTCTTAGGGTTAAAACTTAATGTTTTTTGAAAGCATACAATCTGTTCTTCACAAATCCAGCAGGAGAAACAGGTAGGAAAAAAAACAAACAACAATCAGTGTAAATGAGAACATAAGCTGTAACATGCATTTCAGCAAGGTAACCTTAATTTTAGATTAGGTTATGCCTGAGGATGCAGCTGCAAATCTGGGGCAATTGTTCCTATCTGGAGGACTAACCTTCATTTGTTGAAAATGTAAATAGTTCCGCACATTTGTTCTAAGTTGATATGGGATGGGGTGTTCTGAAAATATTTTCAGTTTTTGTTTCCAAGTTTTCATTAAACTAAAAGCTCTTCAGGTTCATATGGAGATGAGAAGAAGCAACTGTATTGGTGTTTAGTCTGACAAACATTAATGTATGTAAATTAAAAAAAAGTTAATGTGGTTTTCCATTAATATATGTATGCCTGTGTCGTAAATGATAATTTAATAAAGGTGTTAAAAATAAAAAAATACCACATCCTGAAAAAATAAATGGGTGCATTGATATCACCTCTTTTACAGGTGTCATTCCATCATACTTCCAAAGTCCGAGAAATGCTGTATATCATTGATAAGAAATCACTTGTAAATCATCCTATTTTAAAGTAACCATCAAAGAATCAACTCCGTTTTTTGTGATGGACATCCCAAATGTAACTCAGTCACTCTGGTGTCTAATAGAATAATTTCACTGAATGAGCCAAAATACATAGATGTCAAATATAAACCTGACTGACATAGTTTTACTCATACAAGTTTTATTTTAGCGATAGAACTAGGAAATTAGTTAACTTAAATTTAATTGGCTTGCTAAACTGACCATTGTCAAAATGAATATATTTCTGAGAGTGTTTTTCTTTTGCAACAATTCATTGTCATTATCTTGGATATTTTCAATTTTTTCAAATAAGGCTTTATAGTTCATAGATAAGTACTAGACTATGGGCCATCCTAAGCCTAGCTAATTTTCATTTCAAAGGTGAGAATCAGACTCTATACCTTGTATTTGGGAGGCAATAACCTTAACCATTATATCAATGCCTAATCCCCCTAGTTTAAAGTTTCTTTGAAACAATGTAATTCCCACATTAGTTTGAGTAATCTTTACATCCAAAGAATGCAGGTGACTGAAATTGCCCAGTTTGCTACTTTTTATACAGTTTTAAGACTAGAGAAATTAGTAAGCAACCCTGAACATTTAGTTACAAATCCAATAATGCTTTACTTTGAGTAATGACAATTAGGTCTTACATAAATAATCTAGGCATTTCAGGTAACTCAGCTCCTTTCATTAATAAATCATTTTGCATTTTTCCAAAACGCCCCTTATGCATCAAGCTATAAACATCTAATAATCATAATGTCACAAGAAACTGGATCTCATTAGTGAATTCATGCTATCACAGCCACTCACTGGCAAATGCTAACATCCCAATAAACAACAAACCTTTATTTGTTATGCACTTCCCTCTGCTGAATGTCCTTTATCTGTACCACATTAAAGAAAAAAGACACATTTTAATTCTGACTACAGAAACAAGTAATTACTGGTACCTAAAAAAATGCTACCTTGAAATTAAACCTGATCAGGATAGCTGTGTCTACATTCTCTTCAATTTATAAGCATCATAAGAATAAATTCAGTGTGGTTGTTTCATAGCTGAATTACCTGTACAGAAAAATTCCCTTTCATTTCTTTATATTTAAGTTTTAAGTGACACCTGATTTATTATTTTTTATGTTTGTTAACTAGGCTAATGGACTAATCCAAAATGGGCCCATTTCAGTCGCAGCCTGAAAATTACAACACAGAAAAATATAGAGTACAGTAGAAAAAGTAACAATTTCACAGTGTTATTAGAACTATTCAAAGAGCAAAAAAAAAAAACCTAAAGACATCATGTATGCAATATTACAAAGAATTATTAAAAGCATAACCATAATAAGAATACATCTGCAAGTGATATCAGAGTACTTTATGCATACAGTCTGTGATTATTTTTATTTGTAGTAAACATATTTCACTGAATTGGCTATTTAGATTTAAAAACATATATATGTATACAGGCTGTTAAACAATTTGATGTGGCAGTTAAAAGAATTTACCTTATCCAGATTTAGTCATCAACATTAATACTTTGCAATAACTGCCAAACTCTACATAAGCCATAGTTAGTTACAGAGAAGCTGTCATAATTACATTGTACCATGTACAGGAAGGATGTTGTTGGTCTTTTCAGCTTTTAGGGGTTTCCACAGCGGAACTCCGGCCCGCTAATGATTGGCAATAGATTTTTTTTTTTAACGGTGCCGAGTTGCCAGCCCAACGCCAAACCTTCAGTGAAAGCACGCCCATTCACGCATGTCTTTCAGAGGCCACTCGACCCGGGGGAGGACATGCAGACTCCACACAGAAGGCACTCCGGCCGAGAATCGAACAGGAGAACCTCTTGCTATGAAGCAACAACACTACCACTGTACCACCGCGGCTTCATACTGTAGCAAATTTGTTACATATTTTGGGGATTTTAAATTCATTCAGCTTGTGTGGTCTTTTCTGTTAGACAGTTTTGAAACATTCTTGATGCTCAGTGATGAAAATGATTGCAAGTGATAACTATCACATGAGATTCAACTGAAAACTAATATTTGAGGTGTACAACTTTAGCGTTGGTCATTTTTTTGTATGAATTAGGAAGACATTTTCTTTACTTGTGGTGTTCCTTTTTATTCAACCTCTTCCCATTATGGAAACCTTCACCAAACTTCCAATGAAATATATTCAACTTTCCTGATCTATTACATACTCTTAAAGTTTGTTATATAAAGGGTTGCCTTTAAATTATGTGCCTGTGCCTAGGCAATACGGCATTCTTTCCTGGGATGCCATCAAGTACCTCCTGGTGGTGTATTTATATGGCCAGCACCTCATTCAAATAAATATGTACTGTAACAGACATCATTCTATACCCCAAGGATGTTCTATTATGATATAAAGGGTACTGTTTTATATTCGTAATCATATTGATATGTTTATAGATGGCAATGAAACTTTATCATTCTTTATTGTTATACGATGTGTCTTATATAGGCTTAGGCCTTTTGTTTGTTTGGCTCGTGTTATATAACTTGAACAATAATAATAATAATAATATAGTTATAGAAATGCAAATTATAATTCTAGATGAGACAGATGATCAAATGTATTTAGTTCTAGGCTAAAACAATAGGGTATATAGAAGAAATCATACATATTTACAGACATTATTTATTTCTGTTAACTTTAGACCATTTCAGAACAAAACTTCCTTTTACACAATGTGTGTGGTCTGCTAATAATCACAGCAGTGTTATTTTTCTTCACAATTATTTATTGCCAAAGTCTGAGTCTGAGAAGTTGTTGCATACCTTCTCAGAGACTAGCCTTTGATAGAATGCCAAATAGTGAACAACATGAAACGTCTGTAGTTGTGTTCCATGAAAACAGGATTTTGCCAGACTCTGAGCTGACTGTAAATTGGTGTTATCATTCCATCATAGGCTGTGATCAGGAAGTAAATAATAATAACGTCACAGACATATGTCAATATTCATAATATGGTAGCCTTATTCAAGTGTGTGTGGTTAATATTACAGGCAACAAAGTCAGGCATTCTTTCTGTTATGCTATTTGCCTCTTTGCATGGACATAAAGTATGCCTTGCATATTAGTATCTGTGATACTTTATCTGCCTCCTGCGGACACATTAGAGACCAGTAAACAATGTTCTAAGGGCAAACTAACAGGACGCATACAGGACCAACTAGGTGTACACGATGCTACCACTGATGAATAAAGTAGGGATATCTTTTTTCTTTTACGAAAACCACTGATCTATTGACAAGATGTAGGTGTTTGCTAACAATGTGCTTATGTGCACAGGATGACAACATGCAGAGTCCTGTTGCAGACAGAATTCTAGGTATTTGATTTACAGGTAACCTCAGTAGGTTCTCATTACCATACGGTGATGGAGAATGCTGATGAGTCAGTACAAAGTTAATTATGCTAATGAGTCTGTACAAAGTTAATTAGTTAATTATGATGAGATCCACTGCGAGATTATTATCAGTCAGGGAAACTTCAAGTAAGTTAAACTCCAACCACAGTTGTACACACATCTTATTAGAAGGGACAAGTCTTCTTTAACTTTTGAAGTATTCATTTGAGGTAGAAGGCAACGTTATTTTCTATTTGTTGAGTATAGGGTTCTGGTTCTTTCTTTACTATCCCAGTTACTTAGTGCAGCTTTATTTTAACATCATTTAACTTCAGAACTGCAGTTTAAGACAAGAAGTAACACCGGTTCTGTGCCTAGCATTTGATAAAATAGGTTAGGTTTTAATTGACTACCTACTTCTTAAAAATCTGTAAATCCACAGATGTGTATATTCAGGGCATCTGATATTGAATGCAAAACTATCAGTGTCTTAGTTTTATTAACTTGCTTACTTAGTTATCTATGACTACTGTTACTGTCATTGGTCAGGTATTTCTTGGAGTAGGTTAGGCTTTTGTTGTAAGCCTGTAAGTCCTGATGTCTATGGACGAAAGCGCTTGACTGGATTGTGAATTTGTTGTGCATTGCACATTAAAGCTTTATTCCTCTACCGGTTGACCATTTATTGTGGTGGTTCTGGCTGACACTGCTCGAGGTGTTTTGTTTACATGGTCGTTTTCTACCTCATGAACACACTGTGGTTTCTTCTTTAGTTGTAAGCCTGTTTCTTAAATGATCGTTAGCATTTCTGCTATATGATAAAACAAGTTAGTGAAAACACTCGAAGCAGAAAGACCTAGCTGGCTGAAATGAAATTAGAAAAAAAGAAACGTGTATTTGTTTGATTTTTTTTTTTAATTAATTGGTTTCTTGTCTGGTCCAAGGACCAGACCTTTTCTGAAATCATCCAGTGTTGTTTTGTGATTAATTGCGCAACTGCTTGGTAGGACAAGATTTATTTTGATTTATATTTTATTTTTAGCTCTGATGTTTACTGTTAAAAAGAGGTGCAACTATGTGTGATAGTTTACACATGACATAAATGATGTTCAGGATTTTACTTAGGTACTGTACGTCCGAACAACTGCTTTATGAATTATTTCTCCTTTACAAGGTTTAGCTCAGTACACTTAATTTAATATTTATTTGCATAGTGTTTGTGTGATGTCCTGACACAGTTTGACTTAATTGCTAAATGTTTTAATTTCTTTGAATTTTCTGATCACTGATTTTTCTTTTTTTTTTCTTTTAAAATTTGTTAGTGTAATTGTTTGCAGGGATTCTTTAAATGATTATGGTATTAACAATTTGCTGAAGCATAAGCATCTTGTCCATTATACTAAGTGTTGTGTTTATATAAAGGTAAAACCTGATAACATTCAAGACGTGTTCCTCATATCAAAAGTAAAGTTGGATGATTTGCTTACTGTTATTAATAACAAATCCAGACTTACTAAAAATGATTGTAGTTGTGCAGCTGATACAGCTTAGCAAACTGTTGTTGCATATATTTATGACTAGGCTCATGATAAAAATAATATTAAAGTGCAAAAGATCCCTCAACCTCTCGTTAGTATGGTCTTACCAGTGAGAACATTTTAATTCAAGGTGCAAGCATTCATTAATCTGAGGAGGCATAGCATCTAGATGAAAACAGGAAAATAAAACAAGGAAGACGTTCACAACAAATAATTAGGATTGAAAAGAAATGAATGTCTTAATGTTCTGAGAACATATACTGAGAAGGGCACTGTAACATACAGATACCAGGGAAAGGTAATATTGTTTAATCACAAAATATTCCATCTACAGAAAATGGCATACGTTTTCTAACAGAGAAGGCAGAAAAAAAGCAAAGGACACACTAAAAGGAAGGCATTGAAATTGAACTTGGAAGGATTAAAGAACATTACTGTAAGAAAGAAAGAGGTGAAAGACTTAGGCTGACCACGTGGCTCACATGGAAGTACAAAGACAGTTAGTAGTGAATTGTTTGTTTGCAAATAAAATAAACATTTAAACAGTGAGATTAATAAGAGTAATACCAATGCAGATCATTTATTTGTAACAACTGAAAGAGCAGATATTAATAAAATTGAGTTTTTAAGATTTGCAACAACTTGTTAGATTCAGGCTTCGACAATTAATAATTGTGAGGAAAACTCACTTTAATTACTTTTGGGTGTCCCTTCCCATACCCCACCCTGCAAAACCCCAACCCATTCCAACCTTATTCCAAACCCAATATCAAAAAGGAAGATGTCAGGCACAGCTCATCAAGGAAGGTCTGCTAATTCATGTTTGGAATGAATTATTATTTCAGCTTGATAATCGTTGCCTCAGGAATGCTGACTTCATCACAGCTTGTTTGGTATAAACCTATTATACCACAACTGAGGACCAAAACAGCAACGTATCTGTAAATGATGCAACTTATCTGGGGTTTATCAACCTGCAAATTAAATAGAGTGGATTATGATCAGGTCTCTAATCATAACAAAATTGTTATATGTTTGACAAATGGATGGGACCAGATGACATACCAGGCTGCACTCTCATCAGTACGCAGTGTGCAATGTCTGAGTCTTTACCTAAACTGTTCAACCTCAGCCTATCCTCACGGTTTGTGCCTGATGGAGAACAGCTACTGTGATTCCCTTACACAAGGATGACCCCTCTACAGACCCGGGTAATTATAGGACCACCAGCCTCTTCAGCTTTATATGCAAAAACATGTACTATAGCAGAATTCATGTATGCAGACATAGGCAACTTAATGCAACTAGATTCCCCACACTTTAGTTTTGTGAAGGACAGGTCCTGCTCCAGAACTTTCTAAATTCTTTAAGATGGTTTCAGTGGCTGTAGACAGTGGTCAGTCTGTGTACATTGCTTATCTTGTGCTGGCCAAGGCTTTTAATACAATTCCCCATGTTGGAATTATTGACAAATTTGCTGTTCAACAGATTCCAGGTCCTGAAATTTGATGGCATACTCTCTGAATGTAAATCCAAGTTTGCTGATGACTGCAAATAGGGCATTTTTATCTGGACATCCACTGATACTAAACTGCTCCAAGAAGAGCCGGAATGTTTAACCCAGATAACGGTCTAAAGTCAAAGGCAAAAATTTGCAGAATAGTAGGATTCAGTAAAAGATTCATCAAAAGCTGGTCCCACTCGTGTTATAAATGATACTCCTCTTCAGATAGAGAAAGTCATGAAAGACCTGGGTGATTATATGCGCAACTATCCCTCATTTGGGCATAATATTTCCACCATTTTCAGGAAATCATTCTATCTGGCCCAGTTAATTGCCAAGAGAATATCTTCAAGAGCCAGAGAAGACATCTTATCCCTCAACACAATGCCCCATCTTGCACGTACCATATCACTTAGTTGGAAAGGTATCAAAGATCTCTAACCAAGAAAATGAAAGGTCTTAATCCCTTCAACTATCCTGAAAGATGCTCCTTATACCCACTACATACTGGATGCTCTGAGGTTATCTCTGTCTAGCTTTCTGATCCATGAAAATCACAATACTATTTGATCTCCTATTTCTTCACAAAACCAGTGTCTCTAGTAAAATGCACACTAGAGACTGAAAAGTACAACAAAACATAAAAAGCACTAGCTGAAGGGATAGATTCCTTACACAGTATATTCCCAACCTATGGAATATGTTCCCACTACAAGTCAAACAAATAACTATTTCTGCTGCCTTTAAGGCTAGTCTTGATGACTGGTTGGGCAAACACAAATTTACAACAGGCTTATCATGTAAGATCTTGGCATGATTTTGGAGAAAAACAGTATTAAATGCTTGAAAAATATGGCAAGAATTTAAGTTTGTCTTCCTAAAGAGTATATGGCTAAGTTCCCTGTGATTGCTTGGGGAGTGTGGCTCTACCCCCTTTGAAAACTTTAGACTGAGGCATCTTTCAAATATGACTAAATGGGCTTTAATCTAGTGGTCTCCAGTCCACAAGATCCTGGCTACGTATTTGTTAGTGGGCATAATATGACTAACTCTAGGAGAAAAATCTTGTTGGCATTTCAATTTGTTAGGTACAAGTGAGAAAAACTGACAAGCACATGATCTAGAACAACCAATCAGAAACACATAAACAGTGACCCATTTCTTATCATCAGTTATTACTTAATTTATTAAATAATTGGTTATGATACATAATGTAACTGATTATAGTTTTTATCTGCCTCCTAGGGACACAACAGCCACTGAGCAGCTACTCAATTTGAAACCCCCCACAACCCACCCTCTTGTCTTGCTATTCAGCTGCAGTCTGCTTATGCAAAGGTAAACTAAGTGGTGGGGGACAGGACCAACTAGATTCAAGATCTCTTATGCCTGTGACTAGCAACTCAGATTGGACCCACCCTTCCTCATTTTGACAAACCAACTGCAGACTGTTTATAGGAAGCGAGGCAAACTAGGTGGTGGGAGACAGAGCCATCTAGGTGTAAACCTTGCAACAGCTGGAGCTACTCAGATTGGACTCCCCTCCCCCATTGTCCTACTGTCTCCTAGTAGTGTGGGAGATGGGACATTCCTTTGATTAGTGCAGTATAACCCAAGCTACTGTATATATGTATTTCACAAACACATATTAGCTTGTGTGTTAGGCTCTAGTTCCCCTTTAATGCCCCCTTATTTAGACATTAGGGATAGTAGTGTCTGTGTCCCTCAGTTGCCTACAGGAGGGATCAGTAAATAGAGTTCTAAGCAACATAACCATATTGTGGTCTGAGCTTTGCTCATTAGTTTGCTGGTGGTTATCTGACTACATATATTACTTGTGCATACAGTGTTGACCTATGTTACACTAGAATGTGCTACTCAGAGCTCTGTCTGTATTGTGGTTTTGTTTATTTTCCTATATGGCAAATTAAGCACTGGGGCAGTCTGATATTTCTCCCTGTTGTGTGTGAGTTATTGAGCTCTCTTACCTCCTGAGTGTTAACAAGGGTATTCACCAGTTTGCTCACCACTCTTGTTTTAGGGCTGGCTTTTTATGTGCAGACTACTTGTCCTGTTTTTGTACCCTGTTTAGTTTTCTTTTGTCCTGCCATTTTCCATTACATTGATAGTTCTGTTACCTTCTCTCATGGAATAGCTGATCTTGTTTGTCACTGTTTGATTCCTGCTAGCATGAGTGTGAGCCTGATTTGTTTTACCCACCCCCATTCCTATCCACCCTTCCCCTCATCACATTTATACTCTTCTTTCCATGTCCACTACAGTAACAAGGGAAGCATATTCTTAAAACAGTGGTGTACATTTGTGCCAATGCCCAAGCAGCAGCAACAGAGGTAAATAACCAATCTTTGCATTTCCAGTGCTGTATGTTCCCCATCTAAAAGAAGAAAGCTAATAATCTCACTATGAACCAATGAGAACAGTTAACTACGATTCCAAAAGTGATTCTTCAAACATAATGATTGTATGTCTGTTCCTATACTATTGTTGTGTCTTTCGACTTTTCCCGGTTAGGGGTTGCCACAGTGGAACTCCGGTCCGCTAATGATTGGCAGTTGATTTTTACATGCTGAGTTGCCGACCCTAATGTACAACCTTCAACGAAGGTACGTCCATTCATGCATGTCTCCACAGTAGACGCTCTAGCTGAGAATTGGGCAACAATGCACAGACATAGGGTTATACAGCTAAACTGACATACCTACAATAATACATACAGTTCAGTGTTTATATCTTTGTCATATGTGCACATCACACAGTAATACCATAAGCCACTTAATTAAATTAATTAAAAAAATACAGTTAACTATATAGTACCATTTACAAGACAAGTAAAATTTATACCATACATCTAATATTATGTACAAACCACAGTCCCTCAACTGCAAATAACCTCTAACAAAAATTACAGTCATAATGTTGCTTGTATTCTTACAACAGTACAATACATATTATAAAACTACCCATCTGCATAGATCAGAACCATTTTCTGCATAGTCATCGCAACTACATATTGGTTTTCTGTTCAATACCCTGACTGAAGCACTGTCATACTCTAATTACCAACACAGCTATTCATAGTCACCATACCAATAGTAAATTAGCAGCAGGAAAACATTAAACATGGAACAATAATCACTTCCTGAATGTTACTTATCAGATCAGCAACATTAGCTGATAATCAATAATCAATAATATAATACCATTGTTATTTATCCTCATGTAATGCTATGGAGGGTATAGACACTGAATTAATAACAGCTGTAACTGCTCTGAACACCAAAAACACCAACACTTTAGGATAGTACTAGTAAACTCATAAACAACAAAAAGCCATCAGTGGAAGCTCTGATAACACAGAACAACCCAACAACCTTAGCCACAACAGAATCTTTTCAATACCTACAAAGCAAATTTAAATGTTTCTAGGGCAACAGACCAGGTAAATAAATGCTGTGTGATCTTATTATCAAAAATAACTACTCTTATCAAATCAAACTCATTGGACGATATATCACAGAAGTTGTCTCTATTTCAAACTGGTTATGGTAGAACTGACAATAAGTAATATACTAAGGATTAATATTGCACTTAAACAGATTCACACATACCACAATTATCACAGCCATGCACAGTCTTTTCATTGAGCTATTCTATCTAATATTAAAGAATGATAGCTTATTCAAACTCAAAGATTTAAAATTAAAAACATTAACAGCTCACAAAAAAGTTAAACAACAGTCTTTAGAAATTATAGTATGACTCAATTGTTACACCACCTACTAGAATCTTTACTACATCACTTTCCATGTAGCGTAACACAACTGTTACACCACCCTCTGACAATGTGTGACAATGCATTCCATAAAGTATGACACAGTTGGTACACCATGCTATGAGAACCTGTACTACAGTACAATCCATGAGGTATGACACAGTTGGTACACCATTCTATGAAAACACTTGCTAATCAACTAAAAGTTGATAGCTCTGCCCTTCCAACCAATACTACTAACTCTCTTCCACTCTAGACCTGCAACCTGTCCCAACTTCCCTCATCTGCAACCTCTTAAGTAAACTAAAACCTACAACCCCCTCAGCTGACCAGCTACCTGCTGAATACCTGCAAAAGACAGCCAAAGTCATAGCTTATCCTGTATCATTGCTGATAAATAGAACCATACAAGAAAGCACTATTCCCAGCACCTGGAAAATCTCCTACATTGTCCTACTACACAAGGGAGGAAACTCCACAGAATATTCTAACTATCGTCCCATAACTCTACTTTCCCCATTAGCTAAAATAATGGAAAAGTGCATCCACAGACAGTTACTAGACCACCTACTCCAGAACAATTTACTGGCCAAATCTCAATAAGGCTTCAGGCCTTTTCACAGCACAACAACTGCATTCCTATCCTTCACTGACAGCATCAATAAAAACTGTAATAACAATCTTCTTTCTTCAGCATTTTTCATCGACCTTTCAAAAGCATTCAACATGGTCAACCACCACTTACTTCTCAATATTCTAAAATCCTTCTCTCTGGACACAAAGATTATAAAATGGTTCCAGTCCTACCTTGATAATAGACAGCAGGCAGTGCTATGGGACAACAACCTCTCATCCCATCTCCCAGTTACCCTAGGTGTTCCTCAGGGCTTTATATTGGGCCCCCTCCTTTTCTCAATATTTATCAATGACCTCAACCTAGCTATTCCTTTAACTAACCGTGTACAATACGCAGATGATTCGACAATAATCTGCTCAGCTAAATCTCAATCCCAATTACAGACTCTAACTCAGACAATGTTCAATAAAACAGAAAATTGGTTTCTACAATGCTGCCTCCTCTTGAACCCCCCAAAAAACAAACTCCTCCTCTTCACTTCTACCCATAAATCACTCCCAATGAACTTTTCAGTCTTATCCAATAATGGTACACTCATCTCTCCTGATCCAATAACTAAACTTCTAGGGGTAACCATTGATAACAACCTGAACTTTGAAACCCATATCAACAATACCATAAAAACTGTCAACAAGAAACTAGGCTCTCTCTATAGCATAAAACCCTTTCTCTCCCCACTAGCCAGAACCACTATTGCCTATTCTCACCTTATGTCCACACTTCTTTATGCTTCTTCCATATATACTAACTTGTCAAAAAATATTCTTAACAGGCCAGCCAACGCTTACAATAACATTGCCAGATTTGCTACTGCTTCCTCCTTTAGGACCCATCACTGCCATAATCTGAAACAATTAGGCTGGTTAGAGCTTCTGAATCAGATTCACTTTAAACAACTCACCACTGCGCACAAAACCCTTTTCCAGCCTACCAATACCCCAATACTTGCTAGTCTCATTACCCAATATAAGAACCGTTCAACTTTATGCTCATCTAATAAACTACTTGTATCAACATGTAAATCTAATAACATGGCAGGTGATGCTCTGTTCTCAAATGCAGTTGGAAAGTATTGGAGCCAACTCCCCCATGAACTTACATCACTGTCTTCATTTACACTTTTTAAACACAATCTGAAACTCTATCTTAAAACCCATTGGTTATGTCCCTGTACAAATCCAGACTAATCTCATACTATATCTCAAATACCCTCTCTTAAGACCTAATTCCTGCTCTATCTGTGTCTTTTTAGATTAAGGCCTATCCTTGGCAAAAACATATCTTATCCTAATAAGTATTTTAAATTATCTCTAGTTAAATTCTTCTGCATATAATTCTAAAGCATCCTACCTAAGGCAGGCAACAAGTATTGTTTAAACTGTGAGCATTGCTGAACTGTTGAAACTTGAAGTATGTATTTGTTTAACAATTACTTTCTAGTTACTAATAAAGTCTTGTACATAAAGTCTAAAATATCTTATCTAATGCTTGTAACATGTTTTTTGTATAAACTGTGAAGATTCCTGAACTGTTTAAAGTTTGCAGTATTTAACTATATAACAACTAGTACCTGTATGTTAGTAGTCTAGTAATCTCCTGGAGCTTATCTCCCCAGGACTCTATTGAAAATGGACATAAATCCAGTTAGACTATCCCGGTCAACAAATGTAAAATAAATAAATAAATAAATGAGAACCTGTGCTACAATACAATACATAAGGTGTGACACAGTAGGTATACCATCCTACATGAACCTGTATTACAACACAATCCATAAGGTATGACACAGTTGGTACACCATCTTACGTGAACCTGTACTACATGCTATGAGAACCTTTGCTATAATACAATCCATAAGGTATGACACAGTTGGTACACCATCTTACGTGAACCTGTACTACATGCTATGAGAACCTTTGCTATAATACAATCCATAAGGTGTGACACAGTTGGTACACCATTCTATGAGAACCTGTGCTACAATACAATCCATAAGGTATGACACAGTTGGTACACCATCTTACGTGAACCTGTACTACATGCTATGAGAACCTTTGCTATAATACAGTCCATAATGTGTGACACAGTTGGTACACCATTCTATGAGAACCTGTGCTACAATACAATCCATAAGGTATGACACAGTTGGTACACCATCTTACGTGAACCTGTACTACATGCTATGAGAACCTTTGCTATAATACAGTCCATAATGTGTGACACAGTTGGTACACCATTCTATGAGAACCTTTGCTATAATACATTCCATAATGTGTGACACAACTCAAATGCTATGGAACAACTAGTCACCACTCCCACAAGAGGGAACAACATACTAGACATGATCATTACCAACATGGGGGCTCTATGCTCCACACCAGAAGTATATCCCTCATTGGTAAGATCAGACCATAAATTAATTTCACTGGATGTCCACATCCTGACCCCACCCCCAGCCCATTAAACCACAGTGAAAAACTTCTCAAAAGCGAACTTCTCACTTCTCAAAACTGAAGTGGAATCCTTCAAGGCCCCAGGGCCAGTGGTAACTACGGCCCAAACTGCAGAATCCTATATAAATGCATTCTACGGACATCTCCAGGAATGCATGGATCATGCTATCCCAAACAAAACCAAGACCCAATCATCCAAAGGCAGGCGTCCAGTCTGGTGGACCCCTGCCATAAATAAACTGTACAACAGAAGGAGGAGGCTACTACATGATAGAGCAAAATCCCTAATAGGGAAGGCATCTCTGATCAGTACTAGCAAAAAATTACGATCCCTCATAAAATCCTCCAAGACCAGCTTCGAGAGAAAAATTGCACAGGACACCAAAGACAATCATAAGGCTTTTTTCAGTTATGTTAGAAACCTGGGATGCAACTCCCAGACTTGTTCTGAGTTTATTCTAAACGACAAAAAATACACTGAACCCACAGACATCGCCAATATCCTGGCAGACAGGTTCAGTGCAAACTTCTCCACCCCCTCCCCCAAAAGAGCAAGTATCTATCCCAGCAGAGGGCTGCCTCCCAAACATCTCTGATGCTCAGGTGAAGGCTGCCCTCTCCAAAGCAAAAAACACTGCTTCCATGGGACCAGATGGCATCCCAGGTTGCGTCCTACATGAACTCCAAGAGGAACTAATCCCTCAAATAAAACAGCTATACAATCTCAGCCTCACTACAGGATATGTGCCCACAGAATGGCGTACAGCAACAGTGGTCCCACTCCACAAAGGTGGAGCCTCTACAGACCCTGGAAACTATCGCCCCATAAGCCTGACTAGCTTAGTCTGCAAGGCTATGGAGAGGATCATCATGGAGCTCATAAACAAAGACATTGGGGACCTGCAGACACTAGATCCTACCCAGTTTGGCTTTATCAAGGGCAGATCCTGCCTTTTGAACCTGGTTGACTTCTTCGAAACAGTCACCAAAGCCATAGATGAAGGGAAGGTAGTCCACACAGCCTATCTGGACCTTGCAAAGGCATTTGACACAATACCCCACTTGGGCATCATAGATAAGCTATCCAGCTTAAATATAAACCCCTATGTCACAAGATGGGTCGCAAACTGGTTCAAAGACAGAACCCACAGAGTGAGAGTTGCTGGAGCCATGTCAGACTCGAAACCGGTCACAAGTGGCATCCCACAGGGTTCTGTCCTGGGACCACTCTTGTTCGGTATATACTTTTCCGAGGTACAGGCAAACATGGGAGGACTATGGCTCACCAAGTTCGCAGACGACTGCAAACTGGGTGCCATAATCAACTCTCCAGCTGACACAAACATCCTTCAAAAGGTCTCACAGAGACAGATAACTGGTGCCAGTGCCATGTTTTAAAGCTAAATGCCAAAAAATGTATAGTCATACCCTTTGGCAAAAACAATGTGCCCACAAATTACAACATAGGCGGAAACCCATTAAGTACAGAGAAAGTTATTAGGGACCTGGGGACCCAAGTTGATAGCAATCTCTCCTTTGAAAACCACATTGCCAAAGTGGTTAGAAAGACCTTCTACATAGCCCACCTCATCACGAGGGGTTTCACATCTAGATCAAGAGAGGTAATCGTGCCCCTTTATTCATCCCTCATCAGGCCCATCATAGAATACAATGCCCCTTTTGGGATGTACCTTACCCAACACCTGCAGCAATTAGAAAGACCCCAAAAGTATCTCACCAAGAGGATCAAGGGTCTCAAACAGATGCCATATGCTGCTCAGTTAAAACAACTCCAGCTCTACTCAGTTGCATACTGCCTACTTCGAGGCGATCTATGTCTGATATACAAAGCTATGTCAAATCCAGAATTAATGGACATGCTCCACCTCAGTAAATCTAAACCCCTTAGAGCCACATGCTCGAGGGACTTGAACCTCATCACAGAAATAAATAGAACTTGCTGGAGGGACAGGTTCATAACCCAGAGGCTCCCTTCGCTCTGGAATAGAATTCCAGTTCATGTGAGGCAGAGCACCTCAATGAATCTCTTCAAGAAGAATCTCGATAGGTGGATGGGGGATCGTAGGTTTGTCCCAGGGATTACTCCCGTGTCACTATTAGACAGAGGCACAGTAAACTAAACCTTAAAAAGGGCACAGTATACTCAAATCAAGGGGTGGCGTAAGCCATACAGAATCGGGCTAGGCTTATAATTGCCCCAGGGCAGATAGCCTAGTATGAACCTATGAAACTATGAACCTACACCATTCTATGAGAACCTGTACTACAACACATTTCCTAAGATATGACACAGTTGGTTCACTATCCTACATGAACGTGCACTACAACACAATCCATAAGGTATGACACAGCTAGTACACCATCCTATGTAAACTTGTACTAAAGTCAAAGTCAAAGTAAATTCAGAGTCAAAGTAAATTTTATTGTCATTGAGACCATACAGCAATAGTGCACAGCTGAACAAAATTACGTTTCTCCAAGCTCATGTGCAAATGTAAACATATACACAACAACAACTCTTCCCTCATTAGGCCAATCATCGAGTACAATGCCCCATTTGGCATGTACCTCACTAGACACCTGCAACAACTGGAGAGGCCACAAAAGTACCTCACAAAGAGGATCCTAGGCCTTAAACACTTGTCCTGTATGGACAGACTCAAAAAACTGCAGCTATACTCTGTCTCATATTAACTACTTAGAGGCGATCTCTGCTTGAAATACAAAGCCATGTCTGATCCAGCTCTGTTTGAAATGCTACATCTAAAGAAATCCCAATCCCTCGGCACTACATGCTCCAGTGACCTCAACCTCATTACCATAATCAACAGAATGTGCTGGAGGGACAGGTTCATAACCCAGAGACTGCCTTTGCTATGGAATAGACTTCCCATACATGTCAAACAGAGCACCTCACTGGCCATCTTCAAGAGAAACCTTGATGAGTGGATGGGAAATAGAAAATTCACCCTGGGGATCACTCCAGTGGCTGTACTTGACAGAGGCACTGGGAACTAAGGTTGGGTGGCATGATGTCAGTGTAATCCTATGGGCTAGGTTTGTAAAGGCTCCAGGGCCATTAGCCTAGTACACACCTATGAACCTATGAACACAACAATAACAACAACAAAAGAGTCCAAGCCATCCAAAGTCACCACATCTGCATTAAACATGCTTGACACACCACAGCAGCCACAACAATCCTCACCATAGGTTCATAGGTTCATAGGTTGGTACTAGGCTATTGGCCCTAGAGCCTATACAAGCCTAGCCATAACAATTCTCTGGCTATTTCTTCCCACACTTTACTTCCTGGACCCCTGTCTAGCAGGGCGACTGACGTGATCCCCAGGGTGAATTTCCTTACTCCCATCCAATTGTCAAGGTTCCTTTTGAAGAGGGCCAAAGAGGTGCTATGCTTGACATGTATGGGCAGTCTATTCCAGAGTCTGGGGAGTCTCTAAGTCAGGAACCTATCCCTCCAGCATGTTTTGTTTATTGTGATGACAAGGTTTAGATCCCTGGAGCATGTGGCTCTGAGGGATTGAGATTTCTTTAAGTGTAGCATGTCCAACAGCTCTGGGTTTGACATGGCCTTGTATGTTAAGCAGAGATTGCCTCTGTGTAGATGATATGTGACAGAGTATAGCTGGAGTTTTTTAAGGTGTTCAGCATAGGGCATCTCCTTTAGGCCTGTGTTTCTTTTAGTGAGGTATTTCTGTGGCCTTTCCAGTTGTTGCAGGTGTCTTGAGAGGTACATACTAAATGGGGGGTTGTATTCTATAATGGGTCTAATGAGGGATGAGTACAGTGGGACAATGACCTCCTTTTTGCTGGATGAAAAGCCCTTAGTGATGAGATATGCCACATAGAAGGATTTCCTGACTGTTGTGGCAATGTGGTTATCGAAGGGGAGACCACTGCCCACCTGTGTCCCTAAGTCTCTTATCACACTTTCAGTGTTTAGTGTACTGCCACCTATGTGGTAATTCACAGGTACATGTTTTTTCCAAAAGGTGAGAACTATACATTTCTTGGCATTGAGCTTGAGCCCATGGCTCTGGCACCAAGCATCTGTTTCTGTAAGGCCCTTTTGTAGAGTATCGACATCATTTGGGGATTCAATAATGGCTCCCAGTTTGCAGTCATCTGCGAACTTTGTTATCCAGAGTTCCTTAGTGTTGGCCTGTACTTCAGAGAAGTAGATGCCAAACAAGAGAGGTCCCAGGACTGAACCCTGAGGTACTCCACTTGTCACTTGTCTTGAGCTGGATTTGGAGTCAGCTACTTTTACAGTCTGGGTTCTGTCAGTAAGCCAGTTGGCAACCCATTGAGTGACGTAGGGATCAATGCCCAGCTTAGTAAGTTTATCTATGATTCCAGAGTGGAGGATGGTGTCAAAAGCCTTGGCGAGGTCCAGATAGGCTGTGTGGACTGCCTTACCCTCGTCCACAGCTCTGGAGACTGATTCGAAGAAGTCAATCAGGTTTAGGAGACAAGACCGGCCCTTCACAAACCCAAACTGGGTGGGGTCCAGTGTTTGAAGATTGCCAATTTCTTTGTTTATAAGTTCCATGATAATACGTTCCATGGCCTTGCAGATCAGGCTCATCAGACTGATGGGGCAGTAGTTCCTGGGATCCAAGGTGGATCCACCTTGTGGAGTGGGATAACTGTAACTGAGCACCACTCAGTGGGCATGAAGCCTGAGGTGAGGCTATGATTAAACATGACACTTAGGTGAGGTGCCAGTTCATTTTGTAGTTCATGTAGTACACAGCCTGGGATGTCATCTGGTCCCATGGATGCTGTATTCTTAGCTTTGGAGAGTGTGTTTTTTACCTGTGTGGCCATTATTACTGGAATTTGACAATCTTCCGGTATTGAGATGGGTCATTTAGGGAGTGAGAGAGGGGTGAAGTTGGCACTGAATTGATCTGTCAGGATATTGGCAATATCCTTGAGATCAGTATATTTAATGCCATTCTGTTGTAGCTCAGAGCAGATCTGAGCATTGCCATTTAGATTCTTGACATAGTTATAGAATGCCTTGTGGTTGTCTTTGGAATCTTTGACAATTTTATTTTCGTAACTAGCTTTGGAGGATTTTATGAGGGATCTCAGCTTTTTACTGAGGCTGGTAAGGGAGTTTTTTGCATCCTGGGATTTTCCTCTTTTCTGCAACAGTTTCTTCCTTTTGTTGTAAAGTTTGTTTATGGCAGGGGACCACCAGATTGGCTTCATGTTTTTGGAGGAGAGCATCTTGGTTCTATTTGGGGTGGCACGATTCATGCATGAGTGGATGTGCTCGTACAGTGCCTTATTGTAAAACTCAGCAGTTGAACTTTCAGTTCCCACCTGCATGGGTGTCATGAAGTTTGTTACTTCTGACTTGAGTAGCATGAAGTTGGCTTTGCAGAAGTTTTTTATGGAGGTTTTCTTACTGGGGGTGAGGGGATGGGGGTGGGATATGGATGTTAAGGGTGATTAGCTTATGGTCTGATCTGACCAATGAGGGCGTGATCATAGGTGTGGAGCATCGATTTCCCATGTTGGTAATGACCAGATCTAGGATATTGGAGCCCCTGGTGAGACAATGGATTAGTTGATCCAGGGCATTGGAATTTATGAATTCCAAGAACCGTTGGGCAAAGGTTTTGGTACACGAGTAGTTTTCCCAGTTAATGGCAGGGTAGTTGAAGTTACCCAGTATTAGGGTGTTTGGTTATATCTTAATATTTTCCAGTATGTTTAGAAATGTGTAGTGAGAATCTTGGGGCATGGTGGGGGATCTGTAGCAAGCTACAATTTGGATTGCAGTCTTACCTAGTGTTAGTTGCACCTGGAGAATTTCAGATGCATTGTATTGGGCAACTAGCCTGGTGGTGTGAATATCCTTGGTGAATATGGACACTCCTCCACCTTTAGTGTTTCGATCCTGGTTTGGTGGCCGAAAAGTGTGGTAAACGTTGTAGCCTGGTATTGCAGGGGTGCTCTCTGGAGCCTTGAACCAGGTCTCAGTTACTGCACAGATATTGATGTTCTCCATTTTTAGGAGTGCCTCGAGAGAGTGCATTTTGAGGTTTAGACTTCTAGCACTGAGTAGCATTACCTTCAGATTTTGCATGCTTGTACCTGTTACGGTGGTGGTTTTGTCCTTTGAACTTTGCCTAAAAAAGGCACTAAAGGGATGTCAAGAGCCTTAGCCAGTAACCTGAATCCCAGGGGCGACAGGTACAGACCATCTCTGACAAAGCATCGTGGTCTGTCGATCATGTCAACCCAGGCAGACAGATACTGGATCCCCTTTGAATGACACCAGAAGCTTAGCCAATTGTTGAAGTCAATCATTTTGTCCTTATATTGTGGTATCAATCTGGGCGAAGGCAGGATGCTACTCAGGGCTAGGGTCATACCTGCCCGGGCCACATGATCCAAGAGATCTGTCATGTCTTTTTTCATGTTATTCAGGGAAGTACGTCTCAAGTCATTCACTCCAACATGGACAATGACAGAGTCATATTTGTACTTGTTGTGGAGTGACTTGAGTGCATGTGTTATGTGGTGGATCCTGGCACCCGACAGGCAGCTGACTGTAATTTTCTCCTTGTTCAGCCTGGTGAGTGGGACATCAGTGTGCCTGACTATAGAGTCACCTATGATTAAAGTGTTAGGTACATTGTCTTGCCTTAGGGGCTGTTGCTGGGTGGCACACTGGTGTTGTGAGCTATGTGACACTTTGGTTGTGATTGGTGTTTGTTAGCATTTCAGCTTCGGAGGTCCTTGTTGCTTGGGCAGGTTACAGTTAAGGGCCTCTGCATATGTGGATTTAGTGTTGCTATGTGTGGGTGTTGGTGTTGTGGGTTTAGAAGGGCTATGTGTTGCTTGAGGTGTAGTGTGGGTGTTAAGCTTCTCCTCTTGACTGTCTATCACAATCTTGGGTGGAGAGAGCTTTGCTTCCAGTTTGGCATGTAAGTGCATCTTTCACCATCCACACTGTCACTAGCTCCATTTCAGCAACATGAATGTTCCAAGTCCCAAACCAGTCTCTGATTGAATAGAACCCAAATTTAACTGCCACCATTTGAAAGCTGAAATGATTTCAGTGACCAGTGCGATAAAGCAACCAAGCAACCTCAGCAATCCTCACCATCACCACCATCCAAACTGTCACCAGCTTCATCTTCAACAAGCACATCATCTCAAGTTCTAGACTGATCCCTCTGACATCCAAATTAACAGACCAAGTCAGGTTTCCACCTTCCATGTTCAGCATAACTGCTTTAGGCCCCGAATGACCCTGGTCATCCCAATGATCCAAAACAGCCATGATCACCAAAACCACAGAAAATCTACAGCCTAAACCTAAAAAGACACCACTGCTGCAGACAACTGCAAATCCAATCAACAAATGGACTCCTAAATGGATGGTAAGTCATAAATATACAAAATGTACAGCAGGAGCCAGAGTAGCTGCTGCCACACAAGGCACTTCCATTTTAGGTACTACAACCCAATCCATGAGGTATGATACAGTTTGTACATCATTCTATGAGAACCTGTCTATAATACAATCCATAAGGTATAACACAGATGGTACACCATCCTATGAGAACCTGTACTACAACACAATTCCTAAGGTATGGCATAGCTGGTACACCATTTTATGAGAACCTGTACTACAAGGCAAGCCATAAGGTATGATACAGTCAGTACACCATCCTACTAGAACCTGTATTACATGCTATAAGAACCTTTGCTATAATACAATCCATATGATATGACACAGTTGGTACACCATTCTATGAGAACCTGTACTATAATATAATCTATAAGGTATGATACAGTTGGTACACCATTCTATGAGAACCTGTACTATAATATAATCCATAAGGTATAACACAGTTGGTACACCATCCTACGTGAACCTGTACTGCATGCTGTGAGAACCTTTGCTATAATACAATCCAGAAGGTGTGACACAGTTGGTACACCACTCTATGAGAACATGTACTATAATACAATTCATAAGGTATGGCACAGTTGATACACCTGACTATGTGAACCTGTACTACAACAGAAACCATAAGTTATGACACATTTGGTACATCATCCTATGAGAACTTTTCTATAATACAACCCATAAGGGATGACACAGTTGGTACACCATCCTACATGAACCTGTACTAGAAAACACTCTATTAGGTACGGCATAGTTGGTATACCATTTTTTGAGAATGTGTACTACAAGACAATCCATAAGGCATCACGCAGCTGGTGCAGCATGCTATGAGAACATTTGCTATAATACAATTCATGAGGTATGACACAGTCGGTACACCATTCTGTGAGAACCTGTACTATATATAATACAATTCATAAGGTATGACACAGTTGGTACACTTTCTTATGTGAACCTGTACGACAGCATAATCCATAAGGTATGACACAGTCGGTACACCATTCTATGGGAACCTGTGCTGCAATACAATCCATAAGGTATGACACAGTTGGTACACCATTCTATGACAACCTGTGCTATAATACAATCCATAAGGTATGACACAGTCGGTACACCATTCTATGAGAACCTGTGCTGCAATACAATCCATAAGGTGTGACACAGTAGGTACACCATCCTACATGAACCTGTATTATAACACAATCCATAAGGTATGACATAGTTGGTACGCAATCCTACATGGACCTGTATTACAACACAATCCATAAGGTATGACACAGATGGTACGCAATCCTACATGAAACTGTATTACAACACAATCAATAAGGTGTGACACAGTAGGTACACCATCCTACATGAACCTGTATTACAACACAATCCATAAGGTATGACACAGTTGGTATGCAATCCTACATTAACCTGTATTACAACACAGCCCATAAGGTATTTCACAGTTGGTACACTGTGCTATGAGTATCTTTGCTACAACACAGTCCTGTTCTCTAATCCATGTGGAAATAATCAATATCACAAAGAGATGTAAGCAAGTGGCAGTACTACCCAATGACTTCAGTGATCCAAACCCAGTGCTCACATGATGGTCTTCCAAAACACAAGGAATGGAACCTCTCCTGAGATGTAACAGCTCCATGCCTGACTAAGCATACAAGGTGCTACAGTTAAGTGGACTGATTTTATCAATGATTGGAACCCAGTACCAACCTTCGGTACCTTCTGTAATTCATTAAAATCAATCAAAAAGAGAATATTCCCCTTAAAAATAATGATCAGATCTGTATCTTACCCTCAGATATCCCAAGGAGTTAGAAAGCTATGGAAACAAAGAGAAAACACTTGCCCTCAGTGGAAAGATGTCTCCATCAACAGCACAATGAAATTAAATTTACAGGACCCGAAGAAAAAAAGTGCACATGACCAACAAATGCAAGTAAGCCCTTGAAATTCTGATCCCGGTGTAACCAGTATCACCAAATACATATTTCAACCGCCAAAATCCAACCACATCCCTAAAAGAGTAAACACATTGCATCATTAGTAATGGCACAGGTGTCGACAAGGCCTCATGGGGGGGAGGGAATGAGTGGCTGATATCAGTTTATCCATCCTGTGGGAGGGGGGCAGCCTAGTCTTGCTGTAATGTACAGCAGTAACATTACAAGCTTGGTGAGCTCAACATTGTAAAGTAGGTGTATCGTTTGGTCTGAGGTAAGGCAGGGACTGAAGCATGCATGCACCTACCAATGAAGTGCCTAAAAGAAGAGCTGACAGGGCTACCAGGGGGTGGGAGGGGTTAGGACACACTCCTGCAGTAGTCATAAGATAGGGGGTGAGAGGGGTTAGGACACACTCCTGCAGTAGTAATAAGATACTGTGCCAACATCCTCAATCTTCTCACTGGACCACTGCAGATGGAGGGGTGGGTTAAGCCTGGGGGGGGTTAGGATGAGTCAGAGAGACCCAGTGAACAAAGAGAGGAGCTGATCACAGCTGATACTTCAGTTGGAGAGAAACAAAGTAAAAATACTGCACCATTTGTTGAAACAACTTCCATTTGCTTCAGAAATGTAACTATAGATCAGGTTATGAAAGCATTATAAAATCTAGACATGAATAAATTAGTCAAATACTACTACACCTGAAATCTCATATGATGACAGTAAATCTTTTTTTTACATTTATTTCATTGAATTGCACTTCTTAGCACTTATAGTTGTGTTATACAGTTAATCTACTACATTTTGCACTGTTATAAAGCTTTTTTTACTATTTCAATGCATTTTTGTACTGTTTTATACTGTTTTAACTGTATTTTCATTGCTAGATAGTGTTTCATTACTGTAATTGCATTTTTATTGAATTAATTAACTGTAAACTGTTTTTTTTCATACTGAGAATTGTATTTTCTGTTTGTGAGTGCTATATATGTGCTTTTCTGTGCATTTCCTGTGATGTTTCTGTGTTCTAGTCAGGTACCATAGTCTGGCTAGAGGCCTGCTGTATGCAGGTCTGGTTGTCTTGTTTGTTGAGTTTCCTGTATTTCTGGCAGCCATTTTATGCTGGCAGGGGCTTGTCTTCTCTGTTAGTGAGAGTAACAGGGATGCCTGACCTTCTCTAGCAAGAGTGATTGGTTGAAAGTGCAGGGGCTAGCAGGACTGGGTTGTAATTCAAGCTTCTAGATTCTTCCATCTTTTCTGGTATTTAAACCCTGTGTCTGCAGGGGGCTGTCCTTGTCTTTACTAGGCTGAGGAGTGGTGATTCATCACTGTGACAAAGCAGAAATTACCTGAGGCTCCAAGAGCAGAATATTTTTTTTTTTACATTTATTTCATTGAATTGTACTTCTTAACATTTATAGTTGTGCTAGACACTGAATCTACTACATTTTGCACTGTTATAAAGCTTTTTTACTGTTTCACTACATTTTTGTACTGTTTTATACTATTTTAACTAATTTTCATTGCTAGTGTTTCATTACTGTAATTGCATTTTTATTGAATTACTTAACTGTAAACTGCTTTTTCATACTGAGAGTTGTATTTTCTGTTTGTGAGTGGTCTATCTATGCTTTTCTGTGCATTTTCTGTGAGGTTTTTGTGTTCTAGTCAGGTAGCATAGTCTGACTAGAGGCCTGCTGTATCCAGGCCTGGTTGTTTTGCTTGTTGAGTTTCCTGTATTTCTGGCAGCCATTTTATGCTGGCAGGGGCTTGTCTTCTCTGTTAGTGAGAGTAACAGGGCTGTCTGACCTTTTCTAGCAAGAGTGATTGGTTGAAAGTGCAGGGGCTAGCAGGATTTCGTAGTAATTTGAGCTTCTAGATTCTTCCATCTTTTCTGGTATTTATACCATGTGTTTGCAGGGTTTTGCATTTGTTTGCCCATCGTGCACTGCCACTGCACTGTTTTAACCCATTGCGAGGTATCTCATTTGCATTTTATCTCTTACCAGCACTCCTGTGTAACTGACACCCTCTCTTGCAACTACTTTGTTGATTTTACCCAGCCTTACTCACACCTATAGGCACTCTATTCTGATAGTACCCACTCTACTATCCCTGATCTCTCTTCCACAGATTCTGGCAACCATGGATGGACAGTTTCCTGTGGTTTCTCCTGCTAGTCTTGTTGATGTGGGCATCCTGAGACAGTGTAGCAATTGACTCATGTACACAGACAACCGTCTTCTTCTACCACCTAGGAACACAATATGTAAGAGATGCAATTACATTAAGAACCTAGAATCCTTGCTGTCTCAATAACAAGCCATTACATCTGGCATTGAAAAGGTTGTCTGCACAAACACCACAAACACCACACCTCTAACACCGCCCACACCTGTACAGTACATTCTTGCATATGTGTAGGTTCTCAACAAAAACATACCTAAACAAAAGAGACATCTGAGGCAAAAGCACATACGCACATCACAACCCACCGCACCAATCACCACACATAGTACACATGCCTGTGTCTTACAGCCTCTGAGGCCCAGCCACAAACCCAACATACTAGTCATAGGAGACTGTGTCATGAAACACACAGATGTGCCCCTTACCAGGCTAGACAAGGGGAAAGTCACGGTAAGTTGCTTGTCAGGTGCTAGAATCAACCATTTCACTCACGCACTTAAGTCTCTCTTCAACAGGTACTGTTATGACTCTTGTCATAATCCATGTTGGTGTGAATGAATTGAGACGTACCTCTCTGGACTATGTGAAGAGAGACATGATTGAGCTCGCTGAATATGTATCCCAGGCAGTTATGTTCCTAGCCTTAAGCAGCATCCTACCATCACCCAGAATTATGCCTCAATGCAAACAGAAAATGACTGCCTTTAACATTTGACTTAGTTTCTGGTGTAATTCCAGGGGGATCCAGTACCTGACACCCTGGGAGGACATGGTTGACAGACCATGATGCTTTGCCAGAGATGACCTTCATCGGTCTCCCCTAGGCTTCAGGCTTCTGGCAAAGGCACTTGCCTGCCCATAGTGCCCTTTTTAGGCAAAGTCATGAGGACAAAATTACCAAAGTGAAAAATTCTTCTAAATAAAATGTAAAGGTCATGCTGCTAAATGCTAGGAGTCTTGACATGAAACTGTACTCATTGCAAGTGTTCCTCACCCTGGAAGATGCTGACATTTCTGCAGTCACTGAAACCTGGTTCAAAGCTGCAGAGAGCACCCCAGCCTTACCAGGTTACTCATCCTACCATACTTTCAGACCCCAAGCTGAGGGCTACAAAGTCAAAGGAGGTGGAGTTTCAATATTTATAAAAGATATACACACAACCAGGCTGGTCAAACAGTATGACACACAGGAGACACTCCAGGTGCAGTTAACTGTTGACAAAACACCTATTCACATCATAGCTAGCTAAAGACCTCCAACCATGACTCAGGAGGCCCACTACACCTAGCTGGACTTACTTGAATCCATCAAGATTCAACCCACTATCCTGATCCTGGGCAACTTTAACTACCCAGCCATAGAGTGGAAGACCTATTCTAGCTCAAACATGAATGCCCAGAGATTTCTCAGCTTCATCAATGCCAATGCATTGGATCAGCTGGTCGACACCCCCACAAGAGGTGAAAATATCCTGGACCTGGTACTAACCAACATGAGTAACCACTGTAGCACCCCTACAGTGTCATCCTCCTTGGTAAGATCTGACCATAAAGCGATCACTTTCAAAGTCACCATGTCCCCTGACCCCCTTTCCACCAGGGTCAAACAAAAAACTTTTCGAAAGCTGACTACATCCTCCTGAGAGCAGGTATAAGCAGCTTCACAGCCACCATCCCTTCAGTTGGAACAAGCACTAATGTCCAAGCTTACACCAAAAAAACTATATGAGCACTTACATAGCTGTATGCACTCAGCAATACCTGATAGGACCAAATCATCTTCCTCAAGGAAGATTAATCCTGTCTGGTGGACAGCGGCAATAAACAAACTCTATAATAAAAGGAAAAATTGTTGTCCAGGACCAAGAAGGAAAAGGTGCCAAGTTGGAAGCAATCTCTCCTTTGTCTGAACAAGCAAATAAGGTCACTGATGAAATTCCCTAAGGCTAGCTTCAAGTCCAAATTGACCATATCCACTAAGGACAATCACAAGGCCTTCTTCTCATATGTCTGCAGTCTCAAAGGTAACTCCCAAATATGCTCTGAACTGGTGGTCAGTAACACCACATACACATACACCACAGATATAGCCAACCTGCTGGCAGACAGGTTCAGTGAAAACTTCACCCCCCTGTCCCCCCCATCAGTAAGCCAGGGCATCCCCAGCACCTGCCCCCCTCCCCTCATTGTCAGGGATCAGGTCATTAGTGCCCTCTCAAAGGCAAAAAAATATAGCCTCCATGAGACCCAACAACATCGTTGGCTGTGTCCTACATGAACTCAG
Source organism: Protopterus annectens (assembly GCF_019279795.1). NCBI lineage: Eukaryota > Metazoa > Chordata > Ceratodontiformes > Protopteridae > Protopterus > Protopterus annectens. Next base: position 12,210,198 of record NC_056749.1, on the reverse strand, counting down.
GCAAGAGCTCTCAGCACCACTAGGCACCTTAGTCAATCAAAGTCTGTGCACTGGCTTTGTCCCAGCAGAATGGAGGACAGCCACTGTCATCCCTCTACATAAACGTTGAGCGTCCACTGACCCAGGCAATTATAGGCCCATCAGCCTAACTAGCCTGTTCTGCAAGGCCATGGAATGCATTTTCATGGACCTTATAAATAAGGAAATTGGCAACCTCCAAACACTTGATCCCACACAGTTTGATTTTGTCAAAGGGAGATCATGCCTGTTAAACTTGGTTGCCTTCTTCAAAACAGTCACCAAAGCCATGGATGAGGGGAAGACAGTGCACACCACCTACCTTGACTTAGCCAAAGCCTTTGACAGTATTCTTCACTCGGGCATAATAGATAAACTCTCCAGATTAGGCATCAACCTGTGTATTACCAGATGGGTAGCTAACTGTCTGATTGATTGAATCCATTCAGTCAAAATAGGGGAAGCCAACTCTAGAAGTAAATCCGTAACAAGCGGCATACCCCAAGGATAGGTCTTGGGGCCTCTACTGTTTGGGATATACTTTTCTGAGGTACAAGTCAAAACCACACCACACCACCTACCTTGACTTAGCCAAAGCCTTTGACAGTATTCTTCACTCGGGCATAATAGACAACCTCTCCAGATTAGGCATCAACCTGTGTATTACCAGATGGGTAGTTAACTGTCTCATTGATTGAATCCATTCAGTCAAAATAGGGGAAGCCACCTCTAGAAGTAGACCCGTAACAAGCGGCATACCCCAAGGATAGGTCTTGGGGCCTCTACTGTTTGGGATATACTTTTCTGAGGTACAAGTCAAAACCAGTGGTCTGTGGCTGACCAAGTTTGCAGATGACTACCCGCTGGGTACTATCATAAATTCCCTTAGTGATGTGAACATCCTCCAAGAAGGCCTTACCCAAACTAATTACTGGTGCCAGAAGCATGACCTCAAACTGAATGCCAAGAAATGCATTATTATCCCCTTTGGTGAAAATGGCATCCCCACTAATTATCACATTAATAACAATCCACTAAGCACGCAAGCAGTCATGAGAGACTTGGGCACCCAGGTTGACAGCAACCTGACATTTGACCACCATGTTACCTCCATTGTATGGATGACTTTCTAAATGGCCCACCTCATAAGTAAAGGTATTTCATCCAGGAACAAGGAGGTCATAACATCCCTGTACTCCTCCCGTATCAGACCCATTATAGAGAACAATGTCCCCTTCTGCATGTACCTTGCCAAGCACATGCAGCAGTTGCAGAGACCACAGAGGTTCCTGACCAGGCAAATCCAGGGTCTCAAACACCTATCCCATACAGATAGACCAAAAGCCCTGTCTCTCTACTCAGTCTTGTACAGATTGCTCAGAGGTGACCTGGGTCTGGCATACAAGGTTGTCTCAGCCTTGACAGAGTTTCTGCATATCTGTAAGTCAAACTCCAATCACACAACCCACACGCAAGGCCTCAACCTGGTCTGTGACATTAATAGAATTTGTTGGTGGGATATATTTGTGTCCCAGAGACTCCCCCATCTGTGGAATAGACTCCCTCTCTATGTCAAGCAGAGTACCTCACTAGCCCTCTTAAAGAGGAACCTGGATGACTGGATGGGAAACAGAAAATATACCCCTGGGATCCCACCTGTGTCCCTGTTGGACATGGAAGGCAGGTGCTGACTTTGTGGGAACATGGGTGAAATTCTTGGCTAGGCTTATAAGGGCCGCCAGGCCAATAGCCTAGTGTCGTCTTATGAACCTATGATCCTATGAAACTATGAACCTATATATCAAAGCCACTCTGCCATATATGTCATCCAACACTAACCTTTGGAATTATCCCTGATGGCTGGAAAATGCTCCCTTATATCCAGCCTTAAAACCAAAAGTCCCAGAGAAGCTTCAGAATAGTGACCAATCATGTTGCTATGTCTTCTGGATACACTCCTTGAGAAATTGCTGTATAACCAAGTATCTGATTACATTTCCAGATATGATCTACATTTCAGCAGGAAAGGGTACAACACCCAAGTAGTAATGCACACACATTGATTAACCCTATCCATAATGCAATGGAGAAAAGTTAACTTACTGGATCCTTTTTCTTACATTTAAACTGCACTTATCTACTTAAATAAAAAAAAACTTTAGCATAGCTCAAACACCTGTGAAAAGGCTCTATTAGTACCTTCAAAAGAGAGCCTTCACAATTGAATATAATAATACCATGTCCGTGAAGTATTTTTTATTTTTTATCTTCAGTAACAGCTTGGTTTTTCATTTACCAGTTTTAAACAGTATATGTATCTATCTCTATCTATCTATCTATCTATCTATCTATCTATCTATCTATCTATCTATCTATCTATCTATCTATCTATCTATCTATCTATCCATCTATCTATCTCAGTGGTTAGACACCTCATTATCAAAAGTACAACAAAATTTACAAAAGGGCTTCTGTTGCATATGGACAGGACGAACCTAGTTGTCAGCTGTTGCAAAACAACCACAGCATTATTCAGTAAACGTGAGATATGTAAACATATCCACAAACTGAACATTTTGGACAAGGAGATCCCATTCTAAAAGTAACACAACAGAGATACCTAGCTATTTTATTGAAGCCAAAGTTCTCACAAAAAGCCACTACAAAGAGCAAACACACAATACTACACTATACCTATCACACAGGATAAACACACAGTACCACACTATATCTATCACACAGGATAAACACACAATACCGTACTATATCTATCCCATAGGATAAACATACAATACCACACTATACCTATCACACAGGATAAACACACAATACAGCACCATACTTATCACACAGGATAAACACACAATACCGCACTATACCTATCACATAGGATAAACACACAATACTGCACTGTACCTATCACACAGGATAAACACACAATACCACACTATACCTATCACACGGGATAAACACACAATACCACACTATATCTATCACACAGGATAAACACACAATACCGCACTATACTTATCACACAGGATAAACACACAATACCGCACTATACCTATCACATAGGATAATAAGGTTCATAAGGTTCATAATTTAGTATTAAGCTAACTGCCCTTGCAAGCCATTTTAAGCCTAGCCAATTATCCCTTGTTTGACTCAAACCTTGCACCTTGTGTTTGTAAGGCAAACACCTTAGCCATTAAGCCACCCTCCCAACCCCTAAACACACAATACCACATTGTACCTATCACACAGGATAAACACACAATACCACACTATACCTATCACACAGGATAAACACACAATACCGCACTATACCTATCACACAGTATAAACACATGATACCGCACTATACCTATCACACATGATAAACACACAATACCGCACTATACCTATCACACAGGATAAACACACAATACCACACTGTACTTATCACACAGGATAAACTCACAATACCGCACTATACCTATCACACAGGATAAACACACAATACTGCACTATACCTATCACACAGGATAAACACACAGTACCGCACTATACCTATCACACAGGATAAACACACAATACCACACTATACCTATCACACAGGATAAACACACGATACCACACTATACCCATCACACATGATAAACACACAATACCACACTATACCTATCACACAGGATAAACACACAATACCACACTATACCTATCACACAGGATAAACACACAATACCGCACTATACCTATCACACAGGATAAACACACAGTACTGCACTATACCTATCACACAGGATAAACACACAATACCACACTATACCTATCACACAGGATAAACACACAATACCAAACTATACCTATCACACAGGATAAACATACAATACCACACTATACCTATCACACAGGTTAAACACACAATATCGCACTACACCTATCATATAGGATAAACACACAATACTGCACTATACCTATCACACAGAATAAACACACAATACCACACTCTACCTATCACATAGGATAAACACACAATACCGCACTCTACCTATCACACATGATAAACACACAATACCGCACTATACCTCTCACACAGAATACAGACCAAGCACATAGACCTGCATTTGGTGAGGCTCTTAAAAGTAACCTACCTAAAACAAAAAGAAACAAATACCCACAAGCACCTCACAGACGCACAATTCATTCAGTACTCACCATGAAACATGCACCAAAGACTCAGTGTCTCAACTCAAATACCTAGATGAGTTAGTTTGCATCTAATTTGAGAGCTTTTATAATTTGTATATCTTAATACCATGTCCGTGAGCAGTTTACATTAATTTACCTGTTGGTTATAATTTACATTTCCTAATGGCAGGTCTGGTTAGTTTTCATCTTGTAATCTCAGGAACAGATATAATTTCCATCACTAATGTGAGATACAGTTGTAGTTTATACCTCATAATGCCAATCGTTCAGTTGATAAACTTTTGAATTGTTTGAATTTCGAAGATGACCAAATTCTTCATGTTTTAGGAAGGACTGTATAAAATGCCGTGATTTACTTGTTCCGACATAACGTGTTTACCTTCCACTGGGAACAACCTTAAATTATGGTCTGAATCTTATTCATTTGATTTTATTTATCCTTTGTTGAATGGGTTAGTCCCACTAGGCTAGTAGGTTATTTTCATGGAAGACCCAAGGTTGTATTAATACTACTAGGAGAAATTTGGCAGGGCATCGGAGAACTTCCCCTATTTTTTTGATAGGTGCCATAGGATCTTTTACATCCACTTGAACTACCACCAACTTAAGGAGATGGAGCCTTGGTTTAACTTCTGTTCTGAAGGACAGAACACTCATGAGCGCTCTACCCCTGTCATGCTGTACTGCAGTGTCAGTAATTGATCTTCACAGTGTGGGAATAGAACCCACAGCCTTCTGCACCAAAAGCATATATGCTAAATGTTGCACCACTGACACTTTTCATCCTTACTATAATCCATGAAACTTCAAAGAGTATGATTTATTTTCTAGAACCTCAGTCAGGGAACTCACAAAAAGAAGGTGCCAAGCTCTGTTGTATATGATGACAAAACAACTTTTATTAACTTGAACTTACTTAAACTTTGTAACGTCTTTCATTAACTCATTAACAGCTTTTAGAATATCTCTAGCAGCTTATATGCATCAGCACATTTATGAAAAATCAGGTTAAAAAATATATGCCAAACAAATGAAAATGTTTTGTGAACAATTTGGTTAAGTAAAACCTATGTAAAGGTACAATCAGAAATGTTATCAGTAAAACGTTTTATTTACAGTGAAGATAGTCAGCGCATTCATAGCCATTACATCAGTACTATGATATATTGTAAAGCTCAGAAGTCCAGAATTATATTTTTCTATAAAGTTTCACATATACCTTTTCATATCTCAGAAATTATGCAACATAGAACTACTTGTCAGAAAACTTTTGTTTACCCAGACCTGAAATATCATCTAAAAGCAAGAAATTCCTTTCTGATTGCTTGTTTACTGAGATATTTATCTAACTATGACAAATTATGCCTACTAAGTACCAATATAAATAACGCTGGCTATCACTAAATATATACAACTTACAGAACAAATATAAAATGACAATTTTTTTGATGTCACGAAAGGTTTTGCCTAATGCCTTGCAAGAGTCTGCAAGTCACTTGGCTTCAGAAATATAAATGAAGATTATGAAACATTTCATATTGTCATAATTATTAGCAAACAACTAGTAATATCTTCACTAAAGTATGCTATACGTGGAAAGTGACAGTGTATTTCTCTGTCTCCCATCATATTTCAACACCACACCCCTTGTCAACATATACCTTTCTCTCAGTTACAAAAATAGAAGTGTAAATATGAATTTCAAATTATTTCAAACCAGCGTTAAAGGAACACCTGCAAAATGAAACCATATACACGTGGTTATAAGATACTGGCTAATTACATTCCTACTGCCGTACAGTCTTACTGCTCGTAAAAAATGTATGACTCTTGTTTTACACCATGAATCTAATACTTAACTCTTGTAAATACTGAACAGAGCTGTAACTAGTAAATAATTGGACTTGCTTATATTGCCGTACTGTTGTTGTAGTAACTATAAGTATATTGCATTTTTATGTCATGTACATTGTATGTTGTCTCATTGTATATGTTCATTTTCTATTACTGTGCTCAACTTTTTAAGATCCCACACTGTGACTGAAAAGGGTCAGTAGACTAGATCACCTACTTAATATACAAATGGAAATAAACAACATGTTGTACATGACTGAGATGATAGACGTGATTGAGCATCGGGCGTTTTACTTTTTATCTGTTTACTCCTTTGATATGGCTTGCTTTGTTAACTGGGCTCCATATTAACATATAGTACTCAAATACTTTGTTTTTCTTGTTTTATAAGTTCATAGGTTCATAGCTACATACTAGGCTAGCTGCCCTTGTGAGCCATTTTAAGCCCAGCTATTTCCCCTTTTTGTGCTTGAAATGACCTGTCCCATTTGGTAATAGACTGCCTTACCCATCCCATGGTCAGTGTATTTATTATCCCTAATGAGAATATCTGTCATTATACCATAGATAATTTGAGTGGACCTATGCATGGGATAAAGCATTTAGGAACTGCATTTTTCCAATAGTAGTACAGGGGGCAGTCGTGTAGTAAATTTTCAGTTTCCCATCCATATAACTTGCACTTGAAAAAAAACAGTGATGAACTTTGTTTTATGTGGATGGGGAGTCTGTTACATAGCAAAGGTATCCTGTGGGGTCTATGTCAGAAGCTCAAGTTTTCAGAAACTCGAAATTCATATTGTTGAGATGATATAATCGAGTTTTCGAAAACTTGAACTTCAAAAAACAACAAAAATCTACCTTTTTTAAAAGTTTTTGCAGGGGGAAAAACCCTCCTGCACCCCCATGTGGAGCCTGTGCCCCCCACACCCCCTGCATATTATATATACCAGCTCCACGATCACACTGCATTGGGAAAAAGGGTAAATTCCCCGATCTGTACTTTTCCGCGATCTACATTCAAAAGCTTCCAGTTTTTGGAAACGCAGTCATATTGTCTTGGCAATATGTATTTCGATTTCTGAAAACTCGAGCTTCTGAAAGAGACCCTTTTCTGTACAAAATATACCTTTCCCCCTCCAAAACCATTATGTTGATGTTGCAGAAAATGTATAGACCCCTATACTCAGTATTTCTGATGACATTTGACTTGCTGATATGCAATAAATTTATCAGTAATGGGTTGGAAAATGGCCTTGTATGCCAGACACAGGTCATCTCTGCAGTCTGTGGGATACTGAGTATAGTGACAGGGCTTTGAGTCATTCCATGCAGGATGTTATCTAGGCTTTGTATCCTTTTAGTAAGGTATCTCTGTGGGTGTATCTGGACACATACATGCCAAAGGGGGCATTATATTCAATAACTGGCCTAATAAGGGCTGTATAAAGTTTACAAGCTGTGCAAGATACTGTCACAGTAGTTGGTGACAATAACAGAATATTCAAACATACAATGCAACCAAGTATACACTCGTGACGTGACACAACCCAGCCGTCATTTACAAAGATGAAAATGAAAATGAAACTTTCTTCTACCTGAATTAGATTATGGACCTGAATCTTTATTAAGAAATAAACAAATAAGCTCTTTTTCTCAGGCATTATAATTTTGGATGACTCCATGCTCAAAAAGATTATTAGACCATTAAGCACTTTGGATAAGAAAATAAATTCTGTCTCTAGCCTTGGGGGATGGCATCAATTTCAGCTGTGCCTGGCCTACTAAACAGAATACCCAAGAGCAAATGGTCTTTTGACATTATTATTATTATTATTATTATTATTATTGCTTAGGTGCTTAGGAGAAATGGCAGTGGAATTTCTAACTAGATTGTTTAATGAAATTTTGGAAAGTCAGAGGATGCCTGAGGAGTGGAGAAAAAGTGTTTTGGTGCCTATCTTTAAGAATAAGGGTGATGTGCAGAGCTGCAGTAACTACAGAGGGATAAAACTGATTAGTCACAGCTTGAAGTTATGGGAAAGAGTAGTGGAAGCAAGGTTAAGAAGGGAGGTGATGATTAGTGATCAGCAGTATGGTTTCATGCCAGGAAAGAGCACTACAGATGCAATGTTTGCTCTGAGAGTGTTGATGGAGAAATACAGAGAAGGTCAGAAGGAGTTGCACTGTGTCTTTGTAGACTTGGAGAAAGCATATGACAGGGTGCCTAGAGAAGAGTTGTGGTATTGTATGAGGAAGTCGGGAGTGGCAGAGAAGTACGTAAGAGTGGTACAGGATATGTAATGAGGGTAGTGTGACAGTGGTGAGGACTGCAGTGGGAGTGACAGATCCGTTTAAGGTGGAGGTGGGATTACATCAAGGATCAGCTCTGAGTCCTTTCTTATTTGCAGTGGTGATGGACAGGTTGACAGATGAGATCAGACAGGAGGCCCATTGAACTATGATGTTTGCAGATGACATTGTGATCTGTAGTGAGAGTAGGAATCAGGTTGAGGAGACTCTGGAGAGGTGGAGATATGCTCTAGAGAGCAGAGGAATGAGGGTCAGCAGGGCTAAGACAGAATATATGTGTGTAAATGAGAGGGAGGGTAGAGGAATGGTGAGGATGCAGGAGTAGAGTTGGTAAAGGTGGACGAGTTTAAGTACTTGGGATCAACAGTTCAGAGTAATGGTGAATGTGGAAGAGAGGTGAAGAAGAGAGTACAGGCAGGGTGAAATGGGTGGAGAAGAGTGTCAGGAGTGATTTGTGACAGACGGGTATCCGTAAGAGTGAAAGGGAAGGTCTACAAGAGTGTAGTGAGACCAGCTATGTTATATGGGTTGGAGACAGTGGCATTGACAAAAAGGCAGGAGTCAGAGCTGGATGTGGCAGAGTTAAAGATGTTAAGATTTGCAATCGGTGTGACTAGGATGGATAGGATTAGGAATCGGTATATTAGAGGGTCTGCTCATGTTGGACAGTTTGGAGACAAAGCAAGAGAGACGAGATTGCGTTGGTTTGGACATGTGCTGAGGAGGGATGATGGGTATATTGGGAAAAAGATGCTAAGGATGGAGCTGCCAGGTAAGAGGAATAGAGGAAGGCCTAAGATAAGGTTTATGGACGTGGTGAGAGAGGACATGCAGGCGGTTGGTGTGACAGAGCAAGATGCAGAGGATAGGAAGAAATGGAAAGAGATGATCCGCTGTGGCGACCCCTAACGGGAAAAGCCGAAAGAGAATGATGATTATTATTATTATTATTATTATTATTATTATTATTATTATTATTATGATTATTATTATCATTATTATCAGTATTATTATTAGTATTAGTATTATTATCATTATTATTGTTATTATTATTATTATTATCATTATTATTATTATCATTATTATCATTAGTATTATTATTAGTATTATTATTAGTAGTAGTATTAGTATTATTATTATTATTATTATCATTATTATTATCATTATTATCATTAGTATTATTATTATTGTTGTTGTTATTATTATTATTATTATCATTATTATCATTAGTATTATTATTATTATTATCATTATTAGTATTATGATTATTATTATTATCATTATTATTATTATCATTATTATTATTATTATTATTATCATTATTATCAGTATTATTATTAGTATTAGTATTATTATCATTATTATTGTTATTATTATTATTATCATTATTATCATTAGTATTATTATTAGTATTATTATTATTAGTAGTATTAGTATTATTATTATTATCATTATTATCATTAGTATTATTATTATTGTTATTATTATTATTATCATTATTATCATTATTGTTATTATTATTATTATTATCATTATTATTATTATTATTATTATTATTGTTATTGTCATCATCATAGAGGATTATGATCACGTTGCCGATTGTAGCAAGTATATTATGTGTTTGAGACATGGATACCATGAAACTCACCTCAAGAACATAGCTCAAGAAATGAATCGTAGCATCCGTGTCGAGAGAACAATGCCTTGTTACAATTGGAGATCTGATCATAATTCCTTGTGGTGCATGGAGATTTATCTGCTCCATGTAAAACAAACCAGTCAAAACTTAAATTAACGTAAAAAGTGATGTCTTCTGCTGGCTTTGAAAGCTAATAAAGCAGTGTGAAGTGGTTGATGGCCTTACATATTCCCTGTCTAATGGGAGCAATTCAAATCAAAATAATGAGTTTGCTTTAGCAGATAGAAATGAGAGATGAAATCATGTCATTTCGACTGCTGCTGCTGCTGTTTTCTAGATACATTGTCTGCTTGTAGTGCAGACCTGACCTTAAAAGGGCCTAGGGAGTGCTTAACAATTGTTAAGCACCCCTCTAAGCATTGTTAAGGCCAGGTATAGTGCTAAAGCATGGCTGAACCAGGATGTAATTTAGCCATTCTTTGAATGTAATGCTGGCACTGAATGCACTACATTATTATTATTATTATTATAAATGCAGGCATTAGACATTTTAAGCACAGATCACAGAAGCATATGTCATGGACAGAGGAGACCATACATGATGTACATAGTAAGCAGAATGTTAACGTCTGCTTTAGTGAATTTTTTCTATTTCCAAGCATAAATAAACATCAGTACTCCAGTCCGCGATGGTACAGCGGTAGCATTATTGCCTCACAGCAAGAGGTTCTCCTGTTCGATTCTCAGCTGGAGTGCCTTCTGTGTGGAGTCTGCATGTCCTCCCTGCGGTCGAGTGGCCTCTGAATGACATGTGTGAATGGGCATGCCTTTGCTGAAGGTTGGGCATTGGACTGGCAACTCGGCACCATAAAAATCTACTGCCAATCATTAGCAGACTGGAGTTCTGCTGTGGCGACCCCTAACCGGGAAAAGCCAAAAAGACAAACAACAGCTCCAGAATGAAAAGTGAGATTATACAATACATGGTTAAACAGGTTTGGACTTTAGAGGAATGTAACCATCATTTCAAGGTTGGATGATAATTGTTATGGCCAAGACAATTTCTATCTTAGCAATAAATGCAATAAGATCTTCTCAAACAGTGTAATTAACGATTCCATGACTTTTTTGGCCCATTTGTACAACAAGACAAAGGAACAGCTACATTACAAGCCTGAATCTTCCTTTGAATCTGTACTACTATAATGTTTGCAGTTCATCAAATAGGATTCATGACAGTTCAGAGCCTGGCTTACCAGCAGCAGTATAAAATCATGATTATGTGTGAGGCAAGGCCAGTGGATGGTACAATAAATCTGAATGCCTGCATTTTCTTACTACTGGTAGGGGAGTTTCAATTGTTGTCAGTTCTAGTCTTATTGCTAGTGACATTTTTCTGGCACATGATATGAAATCCTGCTTACTGAGACAAAGACTGTTGTTAAAAAACAAACAGTGAGAATTATCATTTGCTGTTGGATTTCAAGATAAAACATGGTATAGTAAATTTAGTTTAAGTTACTATTATCAGATCAGATATTAAATAAACCCACTATCATTATAGGTTATTTTAACTACCCTAATATAAATTGGCATACACATACACTCAGTGGAAAATTCTTTAGAGAGACAGAACTGTTGCATCTTTTGTCATTACATAATTTTTCTTAGTGGGATAATTTTCCTACTAAAAATAATAAAATTTTTGACCTATTTTCCACTAAGACTGCAAGCCAGGATAAAAACACTCCACCTTTAGACAAGTTGGACAATACAACCTTTGATTTCGCTATACCTGAGTATTGTATAATTAACACCAAAACCAGATTATTTAAATCTTAAAAAACTGTAATGCTCTTCTGTCAGGAATAATATCCCTAGGAAGACCGGTCAGCTATGTGCAATACAGATCTGTATAACACCGAAAGCTATATGAACACATTTGTGATATACATCAAAACTGATGTTTAGTAAAACAAAAAAAAAAGTTGCAAAGCTCACTCTCCGGTCATCTTTATGGTACAGTGCCAAATTGGAAATGCTGGTAAGAAATAAAAAGAACTATAGAACATATAAGAATCAAAAAACAATAGAGAGCTAAACAGCTATACAACAAGGCAGCTGGCAAACATAATTCAGCTATTTTGTGGAACAGGTAGCTAACGAAAAGGACACCAAGAAAAAATGTCAGCTATATAAATCAACATATAATCAGTTATTTAAAGCTGGTCTATTGAAAACTGATAATAGCATATTATGTAATCCAGGTGAAGTGGTACAATTATTTAATAAATACTTTGCAGAGTTTGTAAGCTAAGCTACCAGGACTCAGCTATTGAGTCATTGTTTGTAGCATCTAAAGCTAAATGTCTTATTATTATATAGGATATGGTTAAAACATTACTACTAAAGATATAGTAATATGAGTCTGGTCGGCATCCCTGGCAAACCCATTTTCCATCAGCATTATGTTCTTATTGGTCCCCTGATTCCTTTTCAGTCATGTATTAGTATAAGTTATTGTATCCCTCATACTGGAAGCAAATAGCATACCAATTGCCATGTGCCATGATAAAATACAAAATTATCACTCAATAAATTTGACATAAAATGTTAGCAAATACTTTGAGAAGTGAATATTTGGTTACTTATAAGAGAAACAAAATATGCTGTTATTCAGTAGATCCACCATGCTGTTTGTTATTTGGTAGTATCCACCATGTTGTCTGTTTTTTTTTTCAGTAGTATCCACCATGCTGTTTGTTATTCATTAGTATCCACCATGTTGTTTGTTATTCAGTAGTATCCACCATGTTGTCTGTTTTTTTCAGTAATATCCACCATGCTGTTTGTTTTTGGTAGTATCTACCATGTTGTTTGTTTTCCAGCATTATCCACCATGTTGTTATTCAATAATATCCACCATGCTCTTATTTGGTAGTATCCACCATGCTCTTATTTGGTAGTATTCACTATGCTCTTATTTGGTAGTATCCATCATGCTCTTATTTGGTAGTATCCACCATGCTCTTATTTGGTAGAATTCACTATGCTCTTATTTGGTAGTATCCACCATGCTCTTATTTGGTAGTATTCACTATGCTCTTATTTGGTAGTATCCACCATGCTCTTATTTGGTAGTATTCACTATGCTCTTATTTGGTAGTATCCACCATGCTCTTATTTGGTAGTATTCACTATGCCCTTATTTGGTAGTATCCACCATGCTCTTATTTGGTAGTATCCACCATGCTCTTATTTGGTAGTATTCACTATGCTCTTATTTGGTAGTATTCACTATGCTCTTATTTGGTAGTATCCACCATGCTCTTATTTGGTAGTATTCACTATGCTCTTATTTGGTAGTATTCACTATGCTGTTTGTTTTTTGATGTATTCACCATGCTGTTACTTATTTGGTTGTATCCACCATGCTGTTATTTGGTAATATCCACCATGCTCTTATTTGATAGTATTCACTATGCTCTTATTTGGTACTATTCACTATGCTGTTTGTTTTTTGATGTATTCAGCATGCTTATTTGGTTGTATCCACCATGCTGTTATTTGGTAATATCCACCATGCTCTTATTTGGTAGTATTCACTATGCTCTTATTTGGTAGTATCCACCATGCTCTTATTTGGTAATATCCACCATGCTCTTATTTGGTAGTATTCACTATGCTCTTATTCGGTAGTATTCACTATTCTGTTTGTTTTTTTGGTGTATTCACCACGCTGCTACTTATTTGGTTATAACCACCATGTTGTTATTCGGTGGTTTGTTTTTCAGTTGTATCCACCATGCTGTTATTTGGTAGTATCCACCATGGTGTTTGTTTTTCAGAAGTATCTGCCATACTATTATTCTGTACTATCTACCATGTTGTTACTTGGTAGTATCCACCGTGCTGTTACTTGGCAGTATCCACTATTTTGTTATTCAGTAATATAAATCATGCTGTTTTTTTTCAGTTGCATCCACCATGACATTATTTGGTAATATCCATCATGGTGTTTGTTTTTCAGTAGTATCTGCCATACTGTTATTCTCTACTATCTACCATGTTGTTACTCGGAAGTATCCACCATGCTGTTATTTGGCAGTATCCACTATTTTGTTATGTAGTAATATAAATCATGCTGTTTATTTTTCAGTTGCATCCACCATGACATTATTTGGTAGTATCCACCATGGTGTTTGTTTTCCAGTAGTATCTGTCATACTGTTATTCTGTACTATCTACCATGTTGTTACTCTGTAGCATCCACTATGTTGTTTTTCAGCAGTATCCACTATACTGTTTTTCAGTAGCATCTACCATGTTGTTGTTCGGTAGTATCCACCATGCTGTTTGTCTTTTGGTATTATCCACCATGCTGTTTGTTTTCCAGTGTGAAGATAGGTGAAGGCTGCCAACCTAGCCAGATAGAATTTTGTAGATAATTTTGTCACTTGTAAATATTAATGTAAGCCACAGGCTTGTTCTCATAAATGTGCAAAGACTGCATTGGATATTGAACTGCAAAAATGTAACAACAGTGCACTCTGCTGTAACAAAGCCGACAAGTCAATTCTTTGATGTTAAAACTCGGAGCCGATATGTCTGGATGAAGGAATTCTGCCTATTGTTTTGGGGCCAGAGTTAATGGCTAGAATTTGCATGTATAATTTCTTTTATTGCTCTAGTTCCTGACCAGCTACAAGATCAAAGGGGCCATTAGCCTCTGAGTTCTGTTAGCCTGGGAACCAGAAAGAAATGATGTAATCTGAAATGAATCAGTGGTACTGTGTTATCAATTTAAGGACAGAAAGAATGAGAGCATTACAGCATTTGTCTTGAGAACATCCAACTCACCAGACCTCTGCCTGTGTCTAGATGTAAGTAGGAACTGTGTTTTCTCTTAGAAATAGCTAGGAATTAGGAAGATTAAACTGTTTTATTTTGTTGATGTCAAAACTTTTCTACGGTATTATTTTAAGTATTTCTCTGTGATCTCTGAACTCTTGACTAGCACTGTGTAGTAAGAATTATTGTCTTGTGTTTTTATTATTTATTATTAAATATTTTTAAACCTTTCAACGGTGGCTGTTTTGTGTAGAGATAATTTAAGCTCTAAGAGTACACTGCATGTATATAGTGATACTGTACCAAGTCACTCCAAATAAGTCTTGACTGTTAGGTTGCACTTACCATTTGGATAATAATATTGCACAGTAATAAATGGACACACTTTTAAGGGCCTTTGAGTAGCTGATAAATATTAGCTGGGTGGTGGCAGTGATTTCTACTGTATAGTCTTTGTAAAAGGAGCACAGCTGGAAAACCTGTGCCAGCCTTCTCCAGGAGTGTCTGTGTCGTTGTATATAACTCTTATCTCAAAGTGTATGTGTGTGTGTGTGTCAGCTACTTGGGCAGGGACACAAAGCACTAGTTGGACAGAAAAGGTGCTGGATGTTTTAGCTTACCCCCCACCCCCAGGCTCAGATCTGGACCCTATAGCTTTGCCTCCCTTTCTCTGCAGGTCTTATTGGGGACCTGGAGAGAAAAGGAGAAACCAGCCCCAGAGTGACTGTGATCTCTGTGTGCTCTTAAGAGAAATTGTACTTTACTGTGTGTGTATTTATTAACTTTTCCCTATATGGACTCCCCTCACTGGTGTTAGTGGTGAGGATTGAGACTCCTTGATTGCTGGGCGAATGCACAGGCATCACATATTAATTGTTTGGCAGTGGTAGGACATCCACACCACATATTAATCGGTTGGCAAATACTTATTGGTTTGTAGTGGTGTGGGTAGAGTGAATTCCTGTAGCTTGTGGACAGTGACCACTGAAGGTGTTTTTGTACTCTAAATCAGCCACACAGTGAATACTCAGAGTTCAGATCACAATTGTTTTATTTCTTTTGTTAGCTTAGTTATTCAGGGAGAGGAGGCAGCATGTCAACAGAGAAGTATGGAAAGATGACAAGGAGCCAGCTGGCTGAGATGTGTCAGGCTAGGGGACTGGTGCATGGAAACCTGACTAAGGCAGACATGATTGCAACTTTGGTCACAGCTGCATCAGAAATCAGCAACCAGGAGAGCGATTAGACTGACAAAGGGAGAGAGAGCCAGTAAGTGGGAAAGACAAAATGCCAATAGTAGGTTGTCTTGAGGCAACAAGGGTAGCAAACTACCATCCTGCAGATGTCCTGATAGGGAAGGATTTGGATGAGGCAGTACCATGTGCTTATGCAGTTACACGCAGTCAGGCTAGGAGACAAGCATGTGGGTCTGGAAGCCTGGGGGGATACCCAGACAGACTACATACTTGCAGCCAGAACTGGTGAGGCTGTTACGTCAGGGAGGGAGCTACGCTGTAGCAGTGAAACTGAAGGTGAGGCACAGCTGCTTGTGGGTGCTGATGTTCCCTTGGACAGAGGGACTGCAAAAATAGATGGTAGTAGTAGTAGCCAGGCTGACAGTGAGGCACCACTGTCAGAGGATGCCAGACTTCCTGTGAAAGGGGAGCTGAAAGAGTTACAAAGAGAGAGTTGAAACAGGCTCAGCTCTCAGACCCTACATTGCAAGGCCTGAGGCAGGTAGCTAGGGAGGCACCTGATTCTCAACAGAAGGGGGAATCTGTATACTGGGACAAAGGATTACTGTATAGAGAGTGGACCCTTGAGAGAGGGCTAGAAGGTGAGAGAGTACAGCAGTTGGTAGTGCCTACAGCCTACCATCTGTCACTTCTAGGTATAGCCCATGATATTCCCTTTGCAGGTGATATGGGCATAAAACTTACAAAAATATGTATTATGCAGACCTTCCATTGGCCTGGAATTTCCAGAGATGTAACAGGGCACTGCAGGACATGTGAGCAGTGCCAAAAGCTAGGCAAGGCAGGAGACAAGGTGAGAGCTCCTTTGATGCCTTTGCCTGTGATTGAGGAGCCATTTCAAAAGGTGGCTATGGAGATTGTGGGGCCTCTGAGTACCCCAAGTTCCACAGGGAAAAAGTATATCCTAGTGGTAGTGGATTATGCTACACGATACACTGACACAGTGGCTCTGTCCTCTATTGAGGCAGAAAAGGTGGCAAATGATTTCTTAGAGATTTTCAGCAAAAGAAATACTAACTGACAGATGTGCTAATTTCATGTCAGACCTGCTGGCTTGTCTGTGGAAGTACTGTGGGGTGAAGCACATGAAAACCACCCCCTACTATCCCCAGACTGATGGTCTCGTTGAGAGGTTAAACTCTACAATCAAGTCCATGCTACAAGCATTTGCAGACCAGTTTAAGAGGGAGTGGGACAAATATTTGCCCCATCTGTTGTTTGCTTACAGAGAGGTTCCCCAGGAATCCACAGGTTTTTCACCCTTTGAGTTGCTGTATGGTCATAGGGTGAGGGGCCCTCTAGATTTAATTCATGATGAGTGGGAAGGTGAGTGTGAATCTCAGAAGGAGTCTGTTGTGGCATATGTCCTAAATCTCAGGACAAGGCACAGGGAACTCATGGGCTTGGCCCAGGAGAACCTGGCAGAAGCCCAACAACAGAAAAAGGTGTGGTATGACAGCAATGCTCGAGCTAGAAAGTATGCCGTGGGGCAGCAGATAATGGTTCTCATTCCTGTCAGACACAACAAGCTGCAAGCAGCTTGGGAGGGACCCTACAAGGTGTTGAGAAAGGTAAGTGATGTTAACTGCATGGTGAAACTGCGAGGCAGGAGGCAGGGGCACAAATTGTACCATGTTAACATGATGAAACCATACCATGATAGGGAGGCCCTTGTGCTGAGCATTTGCAGTGGATTGCAGGAGGAGTCTGAGGGAGATCTGGTGACAGATCTCCTCAGTGAGGCTCAGACTGACACCTCAATGGAAGGGGTAGCAATGTCCCAGCAGATATCTCCTACCCAGGTTCGAGAAATCCGAGCAGTGTTAGAGGAGTTTGGGGACATGTTCACTGGGAACCAGGGTGCACCCACCTGGTGCAGCACCAGGTGGATACAGGACCCCAAAGGCCTATTAGGCATGTCCCTTATAGGGTGCCTGAGATAGTCAAACAGACTCTGAGAGAGGAGATATAGGAGATGATGGAACTAGGGGTAATTCAAGAGTCCAACAGTCCCTGGGCCTCCCCAGTGGTGCTGGTGCCAAAGAAGGATGGCAGCATCAGGTGGATTTCAGGACATTAAATAGTCACACAGAGTTAGATGCTTACCCCATGCCTAGGACAGATGAGGTCTTAGAGCAGCTGGGTGGGGCTAAGTATCTTACAACCATTGATCTTACCAAGGGTTACTGGCAGGTGCCCTTTACTCCCAGTGCTAGAGAGAAGTCAGCCTTTGTGACTCCATTTGGCATGTATGAGTTCATAAAGATGCCCTTTGGGATGAACAATTTCCAGAGGCTGGTAGATCATATCCTAGCAGGAGCAGGAGGGTTTGCTCTTGCTTACCTAGATGATATTGCCATCTGCAGCCATTTCTGGCAAGAGCACCTTGAGCATGTCAGGGAGGTGCTGGGCAGACTACAGAGGGCAGGACTGGCCATTAAGCCCAGCAAATGTCAGGTGAGTATGGCAGAGGTCTCCTGCTTGGGACATAGAGTGGGGAGTGGTAAGATCAGGCCAGAGCCTGCCAAAGTAGAAGCCATTCAGGCATGGCCTTCACCTGTTACTAAAAAGCAGGGGAGGGCATTCTTAGTGACAGCGGGGTACTACAGAAAGTTCATCACCAGTTATAGTACCATAGCTGCACCCATCACAGACCTGACTAGGAAGAACAGGCCAGATAAGGTGGTGTGGACCCCAGCATGTGAACAGGCATTTCAGGAGCTTTAGGAGGACACCCTGTGATAGCCAGTCCAGATTACAACACAGAATTTGTTATGCAGATGGATGCTTCAAACCATGAGGTGGGGGCTGTACTTAGCCAGATTTCTTCAGATTTCTTCAGAAGGAGAGGAGCACCCAGTTGTTTATCTCAGTTGTAGGCTCCAACCCAGCAAGGAATGCTATGCAGCTGTAGAAAAGGAATGGCTAGCCATAGTGTGGGCACTGCAGAAACTTCAGCCTTATCTGTATGGAAGAAAATTCACTGTAGTGACAGATCACAATCCCTTAACATGGTTAAACAAAGCCAGCCAGCAAAATGCCAAGTTGCTAAGATGGAGCCTAGGGTTGCAAGCATAGGATATGCCAGTGCAGCACCGCAGTGGAATTAGCAATGCCAGTGCAGATTGGCTCTCAAGACAGGGAATGGGGTAAGGTATACTCAGATAGACATGAGCCTCTCAAGCAATGTTTCTCAAGGGTCACTTGAAAAACTAGTTTGAATTCTCTGGGGGGGGGGGGATGTGTGAAGACAGGTAAAGACTGCCAACATAGCCAGCTAGAATTTATAGATAATTTTGTCACTTGTAAATATGAATGTAAGCCACAGGCTTGTTCTCTTAAATGTGAAAAGACTGCATTAGATATTGAGCTGCAAAAATGTAACAACAGTGCACTCTGCTGTAACAAAGCTGACAAGTCAATTCTTTGATGTCAAAACTCAGAGCCGATATGTCTGGATGAAGGAATTCTGCCTATTGTTTTGAGGTCAGAGTTAGTGACTAGAATTTGCATGTATAATTTCTTTTATTGCTCTAGTTCCTGACCAGCTACAAGATCAAAGGGACCATTAGCCTCTGAGTTCTGTTAGCCTGGGAACCAGAAAGAAATGATGTAATCTGAAATGAATCAGTGGTACTGTGTTATCAATTTAAGGACAGAAAGAATGAGAGCATTAGAGCATTTGTCTTGAGAACATCCAACTCACCACTACTCTGCCTGTGTCTAGATGTAAGTAGGATTTTAGAATTGTGTTTTCTCTTAGAAATAGCTAGGTATTAGAAATATTAGACTAAGTGTTTTTCTGTGTTGATGTCAGAAGTTTTCTACGGTATTATTTTAAATATTTCTCTGTGATCTCTGAACTTTTGACTAGCACTGTGTAGTAAGAAGTATTGTCTTGTGTTATTATTATTAAATATTTTAAACCTTTCAACTGTGGCTGTTTTGTGTAGAGATAATTTAAGCTCTAAGAGTACATTGCATATATATATAGTGATACTGTACCAAGCCACTCCAAATAAGTCTTGACTGTTAGGTTGCACTTACCATTTGGATAATAATATTGAACAGTAATAATTGGACACCCTTTTAAGGGCCTTTGAGTAGCTGATAAATATTAGCTGGGTGGTGGCAGTGATTTCTACCTTATAGTTTGGGTTAAAGGAGCACAGCTGGAGAACCTGTGCCAGCCTTCTCCAGGAGTGTTTGTGTGGTTGTATATAACTCTTATCTCAAAATGTGTGTGTTTCAGCTACTTGGGCAGGGACACAAAGCACTGATTGGACAGCGAAGGTGCTGGAGGTTTTAGCTTGCCCACTAGGCTGAGATCTGGACCCTGTAGCTGTGCCAGTGGGGAGTCTTACTGGGGACCTTGAGAGAAAGGGAGAAACCAAACGCAGACTGACTGTGATCTCTGTGTGCTCTTGAGGGAAATTGTACTTTACTGTTTGTGTATTTATTATCCTTTCCCTATATGGACTCCCCTCACTGGTGTTAGTGGTGATGACTGAGGCTCCTTGATTGCTGGGCCAGTGCATGGGTGTCACATCCAGTAGTATCCACCATGCTGTTATTCAGCAGCATCCACCACAGTGTTTGTTTTTTGGTAATAGCCAACATGCTGTTATTTGGTAGAATCCACCATGTGGTTATTCAGCTGTATCCACCATGCTGTTATTGTTAGAAAAACTAAGTACACGGGATGTGAATCCCTTTTTGACACACTGGATCACACTCTGGCATTCAGAAAGAAAGCAGAGAGTAAATGGTCAGGTCTGTAGTCTTTAATATCATCTGGAGTCTCCCTGGGCTCACTGAGATTCAGTAGAAAATGGAAATCAAAATGTCAGCCAGGAAAGGAAATAAGAGAACCGCAGGTGAGATCCTTAGGGGGGGAAAGAAAATGACATCGAAGGAAACGGGATCCGTGGGAGTAATATATGCAGAATAATGTTCAGAGAATGAATGAGGTTTACACGAAGGAAGGAGTTGAACAATGTATGTAATTGTGGAGTAGATGCTAGTTGTGAAAAAGGAAATGTGCATATACTGCATGAAAAATGTGCTCTGGTTCATTTTCTTTTGTTGTATGTGCACCTGTGTCACTGTTTTAGTTGTATTTTAACAAAGACTTTTATAAAAAAAACAGTGGTACCAAAGATGCTGGCATTATCTCATTCAGTAACTACTTAAATAACTAATAATGCATTGAAATATAATCCTGATACATGTAAAGTGGTTTACCTTGGATCTTTTAAGAACTACTACACCTATTGTGTTAAATACCTTATCAATCTCTACAGCTGATACCTTAAGGATCTGGGTGTACTAATAAAAGCAACTTTAGGCACAACAGTGAGCTTATTAAACACTGGTAAATGCTTAGATGTATGGATGAGTAAGTCTGCCCTTTACCAAATGGCCTGGGGTCCATGTTGTGATGGCCTTTAGTGTTAGATGTTGGAATATAAACTTCAAACTATGGAACTAAAGCATTAGTAATACTGTTGAGAATAGTGACCGGGGGACAGCCCCCAGTGATACTTATTCTCTCGTTGAAGTTGTTGTAATCTTCTTGTTAATTAGAGTAAGGAGTTGCTATTACACAGATACATACAATGCAGTTTTACAGTTTTGATTTGTATGTTTGCTGACTGTTAGATTTAGCAAGTTGTTTGCTATTCAGTTGTCATATATCCCAAACTCTCATGTTGCTTTATTATTACAATAGTCTCTTCTTTGCATATACTGAGTCAATTACACTTGACAGTTTGGTCACCTACTGGACAAAACGTATAGTCTGATGATTGTCTCTGAAGCCAGGGTTCAACCAGAAATGTTTAAAACCTGCACATTTAGAAGAACATGTATAAGCTGACCATTCTGCAACATGAACAAATATTCTAAACCAATCAACCTTTGCTGCATTATTACCCAAATTATCCTCTGCAACATCGGCCTACTGCAAACTTACATGCACAAACCAACATCTTTGAAATTAGATTTACAAACAAATGTTTGACTATATAAACAACTATGGCTTACTTACAAATGTATAGCATGTTTTGTGTAATAATTTTAAGCACATTGACAATTCTTTACTAAGGTACCGATAGCATTCCCACTAATATTAACAAGTCTCTCCTTACTGACAAGGTCCCCATAGACTTGATTAAGGTTTTGAAACAGTTAATCAGGATATGCTATTAATCAAATTGAAAAGTTAAACTTTGAAGGGAGAATTACCAGATTAAGAAATAATTTAACTGAGCCTTTCAAGTTTCTACAGATTCAGCCTTGTTCGACACAGAAACTTTTCACTATGGAGGCCTTCAATGGCATGATAAGAAGTATTATTGTTCTCACTTTTTATGAGTAATACGTCACTAGACCTGCCTTCTCAAGATCTAACATGGTATGTACACAATATTCTTTTGCATGATGTACACAAGTCAACACTAATCTACAGGAAAGAATTTCAGACTCCGCAAGCCTTTGCCACTGGATTTGCAAGAATAGCCTCCTCGTAAATAGCAATAAATCGGTTGTAATGTATTTGCTACTCCACAGAAACAAATGCATCTGTCCTCAGTCAGACTCCTTGGCCCATATAACTCTTCTATCCTAAATGGAAGACAATAAAAATGTTTAGAATTGGTACTGTACCCCAATCTGTCCTTTGAATTGCATGCTAAAGCATCAGTACAAAGAAAAGTCTCGGAACTAAAAGTATGTCACACATTATTATGCTTTTTATCACTGGAAAGAGCACAGTCTTGGCCAGAAATGCAATAATCCATAAACTCTAATATGGGCTACATATTGTTTCAGTGTCCTCTAGTAATACCTTTTAATATGCAGAAAACATGATTGTCTGCTTTGTCCTTTTAGCAGACTCTAGAACCCAGCAGTGCAAACTATTAAAGACATTTTGCAGATTAAACATCAGCAGCAGTGCAGGTGTTCTTATGCTTAAAATCATAAGGGTTAAATACTGTTAACCATTATACAAAAAGCAGTCCATCAGAACAGCTAATTACTCTCTTGGAAACAATTAACATGCTCTCTCCCACTGCACTAGCTATAGGTCCGACAGCCTTTTCTAAAATACATCCAAAATCATGAACAAAATTCTGCAGAATATCAGAAATGAATAGATCATGATCATCATTGTCGTCATTATCATCCGCTTTATTTGCATTTTTAACACGAGGTCAGGGTGTTACATTAACTGTTTCCATCTCCATGGATTCAGTGCCACTCAGGGTGTTACATTAACTGTTTCCAACTCCATGGATTCAGTGCCACTCAGGGTGTTACATTAACTGTTTCCAACTCCATGGATTCAGTGCCACTCAGGGTGTTACATTAACTGTTTCCATCTCCATGGATTCAGTGCCACTCAGGGTGTTACATTAACTGTTTCCATCTCCATGGATTCAGTGCCACTCAGGGTGTTACATTAACTGTTTCCATCTCCATGGATTCAGTGCCACTCAGGGTGTTACATTAACTGTTTCCATCTCCATGGATTCAGTGCCACTCAGGGTGTTACATTAACTGTTTCCATCTCCATGGATTCAGTGCCACTCAGGGTGTTACATTAACTGTTTCCATCTCCATGGATTCAGTGCCACTCAGGGTGTTACATTAACTGTTTCCATCTCCATGGATTCAGTGCCACTCAGGGTGTTACATTAACTGTTTCCATCTCCATGGATTCAGTGCCACTCAGGGTGTTACATTAACTGTTTCCATCTCCATGGATTCAGTGCCACTCAGGGTGTTACATTAACTGTTTCCATCTCCATGGATTCAGTGCCACTCAGGGTGTTACATTAACTGTTTCCATCTCCATGGATTCAGTGCCACTCAGGGTGTTACATTAACTGTTTCCATCTCCATGGATTCAGTGCCACTCAGGGTGTTACATTAACTGTTTCCATCTCCATGGATTCAGTGCCACTCAGGTTGCTACATTAACTGTTTCCATCTCCATGGATTCAGTACCACTGAGGGTGTTAAATTAACTGTTTCCATCTCCATGGATTCAGTGCCACTCAGGGTGTTACATTAACTGTTTCCATCTCCATGGATTCAGTGCCACTCAGGTTGTTACATTAACTGTTTCCATCTCCATGGATTCAGTGCCACTCAGGGTGTTACATTAACTGTTTCCATCTCCATGGATTCAGTGCCACTCAGGGTGTTACATTAACTGTTTCCATCTCCATGGATTCAGTGCCACTCAGGTTGCTACATTAACTGTTTCCATCTCCATGGATTCAGTGCCACTCAGGGTGTTACATTAACTGTTTCCATCTCCATGGATTCAGTGCCACTCAGGGTGTTACATTAACTGTTTCCATCTCCATGGATTCAGTGCCACTCAGGTTGCTACATTAACTGTTTCCATCTCCATGGATTCAGTGCCACTCAGGGTGTTACATTAACTGTTTCCATCTCCATGGATTCAGTGCCACTCAGGGTGTTACATTAACTGTTTCCATCTCCATGGATTCAGTGCCACTCAGGGTGTTACATTAACTGTTTCCATCTCCATGGATTCAGTGCCACTCAGGGTGTTACATTAACTGTTTCCATCTCCATGGATTCAGTGCCACTCAGGGTGTTACATTAACTGTTTCCATCTCCATGGATTCAGTGCCACTCAGGGTGTTACATTAACTGTTTCCATCTCCATGGATTCAGTGCCACTCAGGGTGTTACATTAACTGTTTCCATCTCCATGGATTCAGTGCCACTCAGGGTGTTACATTAACTGTTTCCATCTCCATGGATTCAGTGCCACTCAGGGTGTTACATTAACTGTTTCCATCTCCATGGATTCAGTGCCACTCAGGGTGTTACATTAACTGTTTCCATCTCCATGGATTCAGTGCCACTCAGGGT
This sequence comes from Protopterus annectens, assembly GCF_019279795.1. NCBI lineage: Eukaryota > Metazoa > Chordata > Ceratodontiformes > Protopteridae > Protopterus > Protopterus annectens. The sequence continues at coordinate 12,185,163 of NC_056749.1, read as the reverse complement.
GTTACATTAACTGTTTCCATCTCCATGGATTCAGTGCCACTCAGGGTGTTACATTAACTGTTTCCATCTCCATGGATTCAGTGCCACTCAGGGTGTTACATTAACTGTTTCCATCTCCATGGATTCAGTGCCACTCAGGGTGTTACATTAACTGTTTCCATCTCCATGGATTCAGTGCCACTCAGGGTGTTACATTAACTGTTTCCATCTCCATGGATTCAGTGCCACTCAGGGTGTTACATTAACTGTTTCCATCTCCATGGATTCAGTGCCACTCAGGGTGTTACATTAACTGTTTCCATCTCCATGGATTCAGTGCCACTCAGGGTGTTACATTAACTGTTTCCAACGCCATGGATTCAGTGCCACTCAGGGTGTTACATTAACTGTTTCCATCTCCATGGATTCAGTGCCACTCAGGGTGTTACATTAACTGTTTCCATCTCCATGGATTCAGTGCCACTCAGGGTGTTACATTAACTGTTTCCATCTCCATGGATTCAGTGCCACTCAGGGTGTTACATTAACTGTTTCCATCTCCATGGATTCAGTGCCACTCAGGGTGTTACATTAACTGTTTCCATCTCCATGGATTCAGTGCCACTCAGGGTGTTACATTAACTGTTTCCATCTCCATGGATTCAGTGCCACTCAGGGTGTTACATTAACTGTTTCCATCTCCATGGATTCAGTGCCACTCAGGGTGTTACATTAACTGTTTCCATCTCCATGGATTCAGTGCCACTCAGGGTGTTACATTAACTGTTTCCATCTCCATGGATTCAGTGCCACTCAGGGTGTTACATTAACTGTTTCCATCTCCATGGATTCAGTGCCACTCAGGGTGTTACATTAACTGTTTCCAACTCCATGGATTCAGTGCCACTCAGGGTGTTACATTAACTGTTTCCATCTCCATGGATTCAGTACCACTGAGGGTGTTAAATTAACTGTTTCCATCTCCATGGATTCAGTGCCACTCAGGGTGTTACATTAACTGTTTCCATCTCCATGGATTCAGTGCCACTCAGGTTGCTACATTAACTGTTTCCATCTCCATGGATTCAGTGCCACTCAGGGTGTTACATTAACTGTTTCCATCTCCATGGATTCAGTGCCACTCAGGGTGTTACATTAACTGTTTCCATCTCCATGGATTCAGTGCCACTCAGGGTGTTACATTAACTGTTTCCATCTCCATGGATTCAGTGCCACTCAGGGTGTTACATTAACTGTTTCCATCTCCATGGATTCAGTGCCACTCAGGGTGTTACATTAACTGTTTCCATCTCCATGGATTCAGTGCCACTCAGGGTGTTACATTAACTGTTTCCATCTCCATGGATTCAGTGCCACTCAGGGTGTTACATTAACTGTTTCCATCTCCATGGATTCAGTGCCACTCAGGGTGTTACATTAACTGTTTCCATCTCCATGGATTCAGTGCCACTCAGGGTGTTACATTAACTGTTTCCATCTCCATGGATTCAGTGCCACTCAGGGTGTTACATTAACTGTTTCCATCTCCATGGATTCAGTGCCACTCAGGGTGTTACATTAACTGTTTCCATCTCCATGGATTCAGTGCCACTCAGGGTGTTACATTAACTGTTTCCATCTCCATGGATTCAGTGCCACTCAGGGTGTTACATTAACTGTTTCCATCTCCATGGATTCAGTGCCACTCAGGGTGTTACATTAACTGTTTCCATCTCCATGGATTCAGTGCCACTCAGGGTGTTACATTAACTGTTTCCATCTCCATGGATTCAGTGCCACTCAGGGTGTTACATTAACTGTTTCCATCTCCATGGATTCAGTGCCACTCAGGGTGTTACATTAACTGTTTCCATCTCCATGGATTCAGTGCCACTCAGGGTGTTACATTAACTGTTTCCATCTCCATGGATTCAGTGCCACTCAGGGTGTTACATTAACTGTTTCCATCTCCATGGATTCAGTGCCACTCAGGGTGTTACATTAACTGTTTCCATCTCTATAGATACAGTGCCACTCAGGATGTTACATTAACTGTTTCCATCTCCATGGATTCAGTGCCACTCAGGGTGTTACATTAACTGTTTCCATCTCCATGGATTCAGTGCCACTCAGGGTGTTACATTAACTGTTTCCATCTCCATGGATTCAGTGCCACTCAGGGTGTTACATTAACTGTTTCCATCTCCATGGATTCAGTGCCACTCAGGGTGTTACATTAACTGTTTCCATCTCCATGGATTCAGTGCCACTCAGGGTGTTACATTAACTGTTTCCATCTCCATGGATTCAGTGCCACTCAGGGTGTTACATTAACTGTTTCCATCTCCATGGATTCAGTGCCACTCAGGGTGTTACATTAACTGTTTCCATCTCCATGGATTCAGTGCCACTCAGGGTGTTACATTAACTGTTTCCATCTCCATGGATTCAGTGCCACTCAGGGTGTTACATTAACTGTTTCCATCTCCATGGATTCAGTGCCACTCAGGGTGTTACATTAACTGTTTCCATCTCCATGGATTCAGTGCCACTCAGGGTGTTACATTAACTGTTTCCATCTCCATGGATTCAGTGCCACTCAGGGTGTTACATTAACTGTTTCCATCTCCATGGATTCAGTGCCACTCAGGGTGTTACATTAACTGTTTCCATCTCCATGGATTCAGTGCCACTCAGGGTGTTACATTAACTGTTTCCATCTCCATGGATTCAGTGCCACTCAGGGTGTTACATTAACTGTTTCCATCTCCATGGATTCAGTGCCACTCAGGGTGTTACATTAACTGTTTCCATCTCCATGGATTCAGTGCCACTCAGGGTGTTACATTAACAGTTTCCATCTCCATGGATTCAGTGCCACTCAGGGTGTTACATTAACTGTTTCCATCTCCATGGATTCAGTGCCACTCAGGGTGTTACATTAACTGTTTCCATCTCCATGGATTCAGTGCCACTCAGGGTGTTACATTAACTGTTTCCATCTCCATGGATTCAGTGCCACTCAGGGTGTTACATTAACTGTTTCCATCTCCATGGATTCAGTGCCACTCAGGGTGTTACATTAACTGTTTCCATCTCCATGGATTCAGTGCCACTCAGGGTGTTACATTAACTGTTTCCATCTCCATGGATTCAGTGCCACTCAGGGTGTTACATTAACTGTTTCCATCTCCATGGATTCAGTGCCACTCAGGGTGTTACATTAACTGTTTCCATCTCCATGGATTCAGTGCCACTCAGGGTGTTACATTAACTGTTTCCATCTCCATGGATTCAGTGCCACTCAGGGTGTTACATTAACTGTTTCCATCTCCATGGATTCAGTGCCACTCAGGGTGTTACATTAACTGTTTCCATCTCCATGGATTCAGTGCCACTCAGGGTGTTACATTAACTGTTTCCATCTCCATGGATTCAGTGCCACTCAGGGTGTTACATTAACTGTTTCCATCTCCATGGATTCAGTGCCACTCAGGGTGTTACATTAACTGTTTCCATCTCCATGGATTCAGTGCCACTCAGGGTGTTACATTAACTGTTTCCATCTCCATGGATTCAGTGCCACTCAGGGTGTTACATTAACTGTTTCCATCTCCATGGATTCAGTGCCACTCAGGGTGTTACATTAACTGTTTCCATCTCCATGGATTCAGTGCCACTCAGGGTGTTACATTAACTGTTTCCATCTCCATGGATTCAGTGCCACTCAGGGTGTTACATTAACTGTTTCCATCTCCATGGATTCAGTGCCACTCAGGGTGTTACATTAACTGTTTCCATCTCCATGGATTCAGTGCCACTCAGGGTGTTACATTAACTGTTTCCATCTCCATGGATTCAGTGCCACTCAGGGTGTTACATTAACTGTTTCCATCTCCATGGATTCAGTGCCACTCAGGGTGTTACATTAACTGTTTCCATCTCCATGGATTCAGTGCCACTCAGGGTGTTACATTAACTGTTTCCATCTCCATGGATTCAGTGCCACTCAGGGTGTTACATTAACTGTTTCCATCTCCATGGATTCAGTGCCACTCAGGGTGTTACATTAACTGTTTCCATCTCCATGGATTCAGTGCCACTCAGGGTGCTGCATTAACTGTTTCCATCTCCATGGATTCAGTGCCACTCAGGATGTTACATTAACTGTTTCCATCTCCATGGATTCAGTGCCACTCAGGGTGTTACATTAACTGTTTCCATCTCCATGGATTCAGTGCCACTCAGGGTGTTACATTAACTGTTTCCATCTCCATGGATTCAGTGCCACTCAGGGTGTTACATTAACTGTTTCCATCTCCATGGATTCAGTGCCACTCAGGGTGTTACATTAACTGTTTCCATCTCCATGGATTCAGTGCCACTCAGGGTGTTACATTAACTGTTTCCATCTCCATGGATTCAGTGCCACTCAGGGTGTTACATTAACTGTTTCCATCTCCATGGATTCAGTGCCACTCAGGGTGTTACATTAACTGTTTCCATCTCCATGGATTCAGTGCCACTCAGGTGTTACATTAACTGTTTCCATCTCCATGGATTCAGTGCCACTCAGGGTGTTACATTAACTGTTTCCATCTCCATGGATTCAGTGCCACTCAGGGTGTTACATTAACTGTTTCCATCTCCATGGATTCAGTGCCACTCAGGTTGCTACATTAACTGTTTCCATCTCCATGGATTCAGTGCCACTCAGGGTGTTACATTAACTGTTTCCATCTCCATGGATTCAGTGCCACTCAGGGTGTTACATTAACTGTTTCCATCTCCATGGATTCAGTGCCACTCAGTGTGTTACATTAACTGTTTCCATCTCCATGGATTCAGTGCCACTGAGGGCAACCCATTAAATGTTTCCATCTCTATAGATACAGTGCCACTCAGGATGTTACATTAACTGTTTCCATCTCCATGGATTCAGTGCCACTCAGGGTGTTACATTAACTGTTTCCATCTCCATGGATTCAGTGCCACTCAGAGTGTTACATTAACTGTTTCCATCTCCATGGATTCAGTGCCACTCAGGGTGTTACATTAACTGTTTCCATCTCCATGGATTCAGTGCCACTCAGGGTGTTACATTAACTGTTTCCAACTCCATGGATTCAGTGCCACTCAGGGTGTTACATTAACTGTTTCCATCTCCATGGATTCAGTGCCACTGAGGGCAACCCATTAAATGTTTCCATCTCTATAGATACAGTGCCACTCAGGATGTTACATTAACTGTTTCCATCTCCATGGATTCAGTGCCACTCAGGGTGTTACATTAACTGTTTCCATCTCCATGGATTCAGTGCCACTCAGGGTGTTACATTAACTGTTTCCATCTCCATGGATTCAGTGCCACTCAGGGTGTTACATTAACTGTTTCCATCTCCATGGATTCAGTGCCACTCAGGGTGTTACATTAACTCTTTCCATCTCCATGGATTCAGTGCCACTCAGGGTGTTACATTAACTGTTTCCATCTCCATGGATTCAGTGCCACTCAGGATGTTACATTAACTGTTTCCATCTCCATGGATTCAGTGCCACTCTCCTACCTTCTTCGACTGTCTTGCCTGACTGCCTCAGGTCTTCTCTCATAAAATCCATCCACATATTTGCTGGATATCCTTGTTTCCTCTTGCCTTTGTCCGATCTCTCCCAAATCTTCTTCACTAAATCATTTTCTGTTTCTCTGCACGCATTTAGTTCTTTTTGTCCTGCTCTGCAGCCATAGATAGGTAGCTTTATGCTCTGACATCATAATTTCTTCATCTGTCCCATAGTAGGCCTCCTACCACCTATTGCAGGCATTTCACCTCCAACATGTCTGACTTGCTCTGCTGCCTTTGCTGCCCAGGTTTCTGTACCATACCGTAGGACTGGTTACATTACTGCCTGTACACCTTACTTTTCACCTTCCTTTGCTTTCTTCTATCACACACTACCTCTACAACTCTTTGCAAATTGGCTGTGACCCCCCCCCCAGATTCTAGTTTTGACCTCCTCATTCAAACTTCCCTTCTCCTGACGTACCCCACTCAAATAGTAACAATCGTTAACCTATTCAACAATTTTACTTTCTATCTCAGCTTTCAGTTTCTTCTGATTTCCCCAAATTCTTGCCATAACAACTGTCTTGTCTCCACGCAGCTTCATCCCATGTGCTGCAAGTTTTGCATTTGAAAGTCTTTTCTAAAATAGATGCAGTATTGTATAATAAACTTCCAGAAAATTATCAAATAAGTTAACCTCTTAAAACATTTACAATGAAGCTAAAACACTCTCTTGAACAAAAAAATGAATGTAAATGCTGCAAACACACAGAACATATAAAATATATGGGGTGAATCAGACAAACAATTAGGTGTTGTGGTGCCCTCTGCAGCTCCTCAATCAAATCAAAAAGTTCTTCTTTGCACACTGTAGCAAACCACTTGATACAAATGTAACAACTGGCTGGCTACAGTCTAAATGCCAGACATGAAGCACTGAAGAACTTAAGCCCTGATCATAAATGCAGTATCGACATTAATTTCTAAATGTAAGCTCTGTACTCTGCCATGCATGACATACTGAAGAACTTAAACCCTGACAATAAATACAGTAATGGCATGTGTTTGTCAATGTAAGTACTGTACTCTACTAGGATCACAGGAATTTAGTAGGCTATCGACCTGGAGGTCATTTCAAGCCTAGCCGTTTCATTCCAATGTAATACCATAGAAATGATAGTCAACACCCAAGATTGATTTAGCAATGGCTGCCCATGTCCAGGAGGGCTGTGGGTGCTATCCTCAGTAAGAATTCATGGTGCCCCATCCACTCATCCAGGTTCTTCTTGAACAGTGTCATAGATGTGCTCTGTTTCACATGAATTGGTAGCCTATTCCAAAGATGGTCACTGGGAGACAAATCTGTCCTTCCAGTATATCCTATTTAAGTTGCAGGCAATATTTAGGTCCCTGGAGCTAGTCCTGTTTGATTTACAGATATGCAGCATGTTCATCAGGTCTGGGTCTGAGACTGCTCTGTAAGCCAGGCATAAGTCTCCCCTAAGAAGTCTGTATGATATAGGGTATAGTGATAGGGACTTTAGTCAGTCTGTGTAAGGTATGTCCTGGAGTCCCTTGATATTCTCTGTTAGAAAGCTCTGAGGTCTCTCCAATTGCCACAGGTGCCTTGTACGGTACCTGCCGAACTGGGCATTATATTCAATTATGGGCTGGATTAGTGCAGAGTATAGAGGGGGTATAACCTCCTTTGCTCTCAAGGCGATGTTTTTACTAATCAAGTGTTCTATGTAGAAAGCTTTCCTTAGTTCAGCAAACACATGGTGGTTGAAGTTAAGGTTGCAATCAACTTGTGAAGCCAGATCCCTTACCACTTCATGGGTACTTAGAGTATTGTTGTTGATGTGATAGTGAGAAGGGACATTGTTTGCACCAAAGGGAATGATGATGCATTTCTTTACATTCAGTTTGAGACCATGACTAATACACCAGTTGTTGGTCTGTGTGAGACCATCCTGGAGTATAGTGGCATCATTTGGGAATTCAGTAATTGCACCCAGTTTACAGTCATCAGCAAACTTGGTTATCCACAACCCTTTAGTTTTGACCTGAACATCTGAGAAGTATATATCAAACAATAGGGGGACCAGCACTGACCCCTGTGCCACCCCACTGGTAACAGGTCTGCTGGTTGATCTGGAGTCACCCACTTTGATAGTGTGCATCTGGTTTGTGAGCCAGTTGGCAACCCATTTTACAATAAAGGGGTTTATATTCAGTTTGGTAAGTTTATCGGTAATGCCCAAGTCTGGGATTGTGTCAAAAGCCTTTCCAAGTCAAAGTATGCTTTGTGCACAGATTTGCCCTCGTCAATGGCCCTGGTAACATTTTCAAAGAAATCCACCAGATTTAACTGGCAGGATCTGCCCTTCATGAAGCAGAATTGGATAGGATCCAAGGTTTGGAGATTACCTAAGTCTTTATTTATGAGGTCATAATGATACGTTCCATGGCCTTACAGACGTGGCTGGTCAGGCTTATGAATTCGTAATTCCCCACGTATGTTGCTAGTCTACCTTTGTGTACTGGAATAACTGTTGCTTAAACCCTGACCACTAACACAGTATTGCCATTTATTTCTGAATGCCAGTATTATACTACCTTAGTGATCATGCTACAAACACATATTATACTACCTTAGTGATCACGCTACAAACACATATTATACTACCTTAGTGATCACGCTACAAACACATATTATACTACCTTAGTGATCACGCTACAAACACATATTATACTACCTTAGTGATCATGCTACAAACACATATTATACTACCTTAGTGATCACGCTACAAACACATATTATACTACCTTAGTGATCACGCTACAAACACATATTATACTACCTTAGCGATCATGCTACAAACACATATTATAATACCTTAGTGATCATGCTACAAACACATATTATACTACCTTAGTGATCACGCTACAAACACATATTATACTACCTTAGTGATCACACTACAAACACATAATTTACTACCTTAGTGATCATGCTACAAACACATATTATACTACCTTAGTGATCATGCTACAAACACATATTATACTACCTTAGTGATCATGCTACAAACACATATTATACTACCTTAGTGATCACACTACAAACACATAATTTACTACCTTAGTGATCATGCTACAAACACATATTATACTACCTTAGTGATCATGCTACAAACACATATTATACTACCTTAGTGATCATACTACAAACACATATTATACTACCTTAGTGATCACACTACAAACACATAATTTACTACCTTAGTGATCATGCTACAAACACATATTATACTACCTTAGTGATCATGCTACAAACACATATTATACTACCTTAGTGATCACGCTACAAACACATATTATACTACCTTAGTGATCACACTACAAACACATATTATACTACCTTAGTGATCATGCTACAAACACATATTATACTACCTTAGTGATCACGCTACAAACACATATTATACTACCTTAGTGATCATGCTACAAACACATATTATACTACCTTAGTGATCATGCTACAAACACATATTATACTACCTTAGTGATCATGCTACAAACACATATTATACTACCTTAGTGATCATGCTACAAACACATATTATACTACCTTAGTGATCATGCTACAAACACATATTATACTACCTTAGTGATCATGCTACAAACACATATTATACTACCTTAGTGATCACGCTACAAACACATATTATACTACCTTAGTGATCACGCTACAAACACATATTATACTACCTTAGTGATCATGCTACAAACACATATTATACTACCTTAGTGATCATGCTACAAACACATAATTTACTACCTTAGTGATCACACTACAAACACATATTATACAACCTTAGTGATCACGCTACAAACACATATTATACTACCTTAGTGATCACGCTACAAACACATATTATACTGCCTTAGTGATCACGCTACAAACACATATTATACTGCCTTAGTGATCACGGTACAAACACATATTATACTACCTTAGCGATCATGCTACGAACATATATTATAATACCTTAGTGATAATGCTACAAACACATATTATACTACCTTAGTGATCATGCTACAAACACATATTATACTACCTTAGTGATCATGCTACAAACACATAATTTGCTACCTTAGTGATCACGCTACAGACACATATTATAATACCTTAGCGATCATGCTACGAACATATATTATAATACCTTAGTGATAATGCTACAAACACATATTATACAACCTTAGTGATCACTCTACAAACACATATTATACAACCTTAGTGATCACGCTACAAACACATATTATACTGCCTTAGTGATCACGCTACAAACACATATTATACTACCTTAGCGATCATGCTACGAACACATATTATAATACCTTAGTGATAATGCTACAAACACATATTATACTACCTTAGTGATCACGCTACAGACACATATTATAATACCTTAGTGATCACGCTACAAACACATATTATACTACCTTAGTGATCATGCTACAGACACATATTATACTAACTTAGTGATCAAGCTACAAACACATATTATACTACCTTAGTGATCATGCTACAAGCATACTAGTTAATTTCCTTTAAAAGCAGTTGTTTGAGCTTGTAATTCTAATGTGCAAACACAAAATATGTGTTAAAATAATGTACAAACTGTAAGGCTGTACATTCCAGATAATGTAATTTGCTGTTTTATTCTGCTATTAGCACTGTTACAACAGATTTTAATTTAGCAGAAAATTAGTGTATGTCTGTCATTACAGTTCTTTAAACTGCTGCTGAATATTTCTCGTATTGCTCTTCAATCAAGCCTAAGTCATGGGAGAAAAGGGTCATCTGACTACCCAACTTACCCAGTTAACAAACAGAAAATAAAATAATAAAATAATAAAATAATCTGTAGGTGAAGGTAAATCTGCAGGTTATGCTGTAGGTGAAGGTAAGTCTGCAGGTATGCTGTAGGTCAAAGTAAGTCTGCAGGATATGCTGTAAGTCAAGGTAAGCCTGCAGGGTGTGCTGTAGGTCAAGCTAAGTCTGCAGGGTGTGCTGTAGGTCAAGCTAAATCTGCAGGGTGTGCTGTCGGTGGAGGTAAGTCTGCAGGGTGTACTATAGGTCAAGGTAAGTCTGTGGAGTATGCTGTAGGTCAAGGTAAGTCTGTAGGGTATGCTGTAGGTCAAGGTAAGTCTGCAGAGTATGCTGTAGGTCAAAGTAAGCAGGGTATGCTGTAGGTCAAGGTAAGTCTGCAGGATATGCTGTAGGTCAAGGTAAGTCTGCAGGGTATGCTGTAGATCACGGTAAGTCTGCAGGGTATGCTGTAGCTATCAGTTAGATATTTCTTTCCATCATTCTGCTATAAATATGATAAATGTATATTATGTTTTCTTCCCTTAAGACAAGCAATAGTGCCAGTTATAAGAATCATCCTGATATGACATTAGCTTTCATGGAAATAGGATTATATTTAACTCATAGAACAGATCCTGTCAATTTTCTAGACAGTGACTTTAAAGGGAATGTATTTTTAGTATTACATTTATTTCACCCTTATTTCATTTAGGAATTACTTGTTAAAAATGTAACTCATATAATGCATAATATTAAAACTGATAAAGATATTTTAATATTAGATGACAGAGATGAACTGGTGTGCCATGAAAAACTGGCTCTTTCCCTGCACTCACTGCCTGACGCCCCTGTATGGATGAGTTATGGCCCCCTATGACACCGACTAAATAAAGAGGGTACAGAAAACGGTGGGTCGATGATAAGGAGATACTTCTCTGCTTTATATACTTTCCATGTATTAATTCAGTGGAAGAAGAAATTGTTCTATAAAAAGTGAAATGAAAAGCTGAGAATTCAAAGCAAGGACTGACCAGTTCAACTGTATGCATATACGTGAGGAGATTTACAAGCAAAGAGTGAATCACATATAACAAAATGCTCCATGAAAAAAGCCCACAGAATGAGGAAAGTCGAAAATACATGCCCCCCTTCAAGAAAACTTAAAAGGAAGATAAACTGAAGAATTTCAGGCACCCATAGTTGGACACTTGATACAAATTTAATACATTTGAATGAAACATGATCTAGGGCACACCCCGTCTCTTTCTGTTGATTATATCTGACCTGAATACAACAAACCAGTAAAACAGGATCTGCAGATAGGATGTGAAAACTGGTAAGTAATGTTTCCTTTGTCAAGTACTTGGAAAGAACAATTTACTTTGATAGCAAATAAAACAGATATCTCCTAGGTATCCTAGGAGTCGCATAAAAGCTTACAACCACAACGTTTCCTAGTTATATATTAATGATTATCTTTCCCATAGTTGACATTTGCTCCTTGGGTCCCCTCTGTAAATGGCCTGTACACAGTAGGGAAATATAAATAAAAAACAAACAAACCACAAATAAATGAGCCCTAGTTATCTGTGATATCTGTGACAACAGTGGCTGCATATGGCTTGTTGTTTTGATATTACTGGTACAACACTTACTGCAAAATAGAATTACTTTTACTAATTGAGATATAAATCAGCCTTAAAATAAAAACTGGACATTCATTGCATTCAAAAAAGTTTGCATAGCGAATTGATATCAGTCATACTATAATTAAGTGTTATAGCAAATAATGCATATCTTTTCTTTTTATCCTAAACTCTTCAAGCAATGAGAACAATTTGTTCTGTTATAAATTTTCTAGGTTTAGCTTAACTAATAATATTTTGCTTAAAGAAGATTTTAGACTGCCTGAAATTCAATGACGAATTATGGCTGCCCATAATTCATTGGAATTCTTGGTTTTTATCATTTTACAGCTTTGAAACCTTTAGTTTTCATTTTGCTGATCTTCAAAAGACTAACTTTATATCCAAAATGGATCAGCCTGAAACCCCAAGAAATAAATAAAATATTTTTCTTAAATAATGTAATATTAATAAATAACAAAGTGCACATATTTTGCTTTACAGTTACTGTGCTTCTGCTTCTAAGGAGGGATATAAGAGTATAAAATCACCTTTGACTGGATCAAAACCACAATCACTGACAGTGATATTTGCAGGTTTTTAAATAAACTTAAAGAGAAAACTACTGAGAACTAGAAAGAGTTATAGTGTTTCTTACAATGGTATCCAGCACATACATATTTATCAGAGTTCTACCATCTCTTCCAGTAAAAGGTAATTAACTTTAAAAGCCAAACAGATGAGCATCTTCAAACATGTAGTCAGTTAGTTAGATAGATGGTAGTTAGTTAGATAGATAGTAGTTAGTTAGTTAGTTAGTTAGTTAGTTAGTTAGTTAGTTAGTTAGTTAGTTAGTTAGTTAGTTAAAGTTGGCTGGTCCGGTAACCCTTTTCAGCTATGACCCAAGTCATTGGTACTAAGATTTACCAAAATAGACTTACATGTAATAGTTTCTGTGCTAAGCATTTGCAAAATTTGTACAAACAAATTAGAGTCAATTGCTTAAATATAATCATGTTAAGAACTACATGCTAGAGTAATATATATGCAGATGCTGGTTACTTACAGAGCTATTTTGCTATCTTAAATCCACCAGCACTTGTAACCCAGACAATACTGAACTTCACAATGCCCCTGTTCAGCCATTGCAAAAATATGGCCTGTTTTTTGATTCTATCTGCTTTACTTTCTAAAAAAAAAAAAAAAAAAAAAAAAAAAAAAAATATATATACTTGTTTTCCCGCCTTTCTAAGCTAGTTTAGTCCAGTTTTCAGGCTAGTGCTGAATTCAGGGCTGTGTTACAAGTTTCTGTGTTGCCCATACCTTACTTGGACAGAAGGAAGTTTCTCTGTTCACCTGTGAGAGAGAGAGCTTTGAGCAGCCTATCTGTCCCTGGAGGAGTGGTTTCAGCCCAGAAATTAGTAGTTTATTGGCCATTTTGGGCTAATTTCTTTCTATTTCATTTTCCTGCTATAAAACCCACATTTGTGAGGTTTTTGTGCTAGTATACAGATCAGCAAGCTCCTGCCTTGTGCCCTGCAGAGTTCTACAGCAGCAGAGAGACAAAAGAGAGACTTTGGAGTGATTAACTATCATTTTTCTGCATTTTCTTGCTGCCTTTAGCTAATTCCGCCTAAAACGCCAATTTTCTAGAGTTTCTGTGATTTAAAAAGCTTGTTTCAGCTACATATTGTACTTATTTACTGCTTGAATTTTAACAAAGTTGTTCTTATGTTTAAATTACCTGTTTAACTGTTGTAGGCTACACACTCAAGTGTGATAGCCATTTCCGTGCATTTAAAGTGTTTTTTTATTGTATCTGCTTTATTTTCTGAAAAAAAAATACTTGTTTTCCCACCTTTCTAAGCTAGTATAGTCCAATTTTCAGGTTAGTGCTGAATTCAGGACTGTGTTACAAGTTTCTGTGTTTGCCCATACCTTACTTGGATATAAGGAAGTTTCTCTGTTCACTGTGAGAGAGAGAGCTTTGAGCAGCCTGTCTGTCCCTAGAGGAGTGGTTTCAGCCCAGAAATTATTAGTTTATTGGCCATTTTGGGCTAATTTCTATCTCTTTCATTTCCCTGCTATAAAACCCTCAGTTGCACAGTTTTGTGCACCAGGCAGCATCGGTTAGCTGGGATATAACAATTCCCAGCTCCACAAAGTCTACTCTTCAATTTTTCCCTTGGAACTAGACAAACTTTCAACTTAAGCACACAAACCATTCACTTCTCATCCAAAAACTTGCTCAAAACTCATAGCAAGCATTAATAAACCTTAGCACTAGACCTCCCCCCCATACTGTAGAGAAGGATGAGGCTCTCTATTCGACCTTACCAGTCAATCAGTAAAACAGTTCACTGTACCTATCCAGGCATGTCCAAAGGGCAGTTTCAGGTGTACTCTCTGGTCCAACTGGTGAATCTGGGCATTTTGAGGCAATATTACAATTGCCTCATGTACACAGACAACTCTCTCCTCCTTCCACCAAACACTAATACATGCGAGAGATGCAATTATACAGCCAAACTGGAGGCAAAGCTCTCTCAACCCAAGACTGGACCGAGCAATCAAGAGGAGAAGGGAATTACTTGCATCACACCACCAGTCTCACATAGACCTATGAAACCAGCACCAGCAAAAAACACACATAAATACATGAAAACATACTTGGAGGCTTTAAATAAAAATTTACAAAAGCAACAGAGACCTCCAAAGCAGACATCCAAGCAACCTCCACCCCTCCAACACAAACAATGAAACACATACTTCACAAAACCAGTGTGCCACACAATCACAGCCCTTAAGGCAAAATAACATACGCAACACACTAGTAATAGGTGGTGACTCTATAGTCAGGCACACTGACGTCCCACTCACTAGGCTGAACAAGGAGAAGGTTACTGTTAGCTGCCTGCCGGGTGCCAGGATCCACCACATAACACAAGCACTCAGGTCACTCCAGAACAAGTACAAATATGACTCTGTCATTGCCCATGTTGGTGTGAATGACCTGAGCCGTACCTCCCTGGACTACATGAAAAGAGACATGGAGGAGCTCTCTGATCATGTAGCCCAGGCCGGTATTACCCTGACCCTGAGTAGCATCCTGCCCTCACCAAGAATGATACCGTGGTATAGAGAAAAAAATTATCAATTTCAACAATTGACTAAGTTTTTGGTGTCATTCAAAGGGGATCCAGTGTCTGTCAGCCTGGGATGACATGCTCGACAATCCACGCTGCTTCACTAGAGACAGCTTGCACCTGTCACCCTTAGGCTTTTGAATACCAGCCAAGGCTCTTGCCACCCCCATAGTGCCTTTTTAGGCAAGGCTCAAAAGACAAACCCACCACCGTAAATAGCACAAGTAACAAAAAACTGAGGGTAATGCTACTCAATGCCAAAAGTCTAAACCTCAAAATGCACGCACTCGAGGCACTCCTCAGTATGGAGAAAATCGATATATGTGCAGTAACAGAAACCTGGTTTATGGCTCCAGAGAGCACCCCAGCACTACCAGGCTACAACTCATACCATACATTTCGGCCACAAAACCCAGACCAAAATACAAAAGGTGGGGGAGTATCCATATTCGTCAAGGATACCCACACCTCCAGGTTAGTGGCACAGCACGATGCTTCAAAGATCATCCAAGTGCAGCTAACAATAGGCAAAACTGCTATTCAAATTATAGCTTGCTACAGATCACCCACCATGTCCCAGGACCCCCACTTCGCATTCCTGGAAACACTGGGAAACATAAAGGTCCTACCAAACACCCTGATATTGGGTGATTTCAATTACCCAAACATTAACTGGGAGAACTACTCAAGTACAAACTCCCTTGCCGAACATTTCCAAGAATTTATAAACTCAAACGCCCTGGATCAACTGGTCAACACCCCCACCAGAGGTGACAACATATTGGACCTGGCCATCACCAACATGGTCGACCGGTGTTCCACACCAGAGGTCAACCCCTCGCTGTTTAGATCTGACCATAAACTAATCACTCTGGATATCCACATTCCGCCACTACCCCCAGTCAAAGAAACCACTGAGAAAAACTTTTCAAAAGCAAACTTCACGTTACTTAAGACAGAGGTGGGAAGTTTCAAAGCCCCCATGCTAAAGGATAACTCTGACAAGCTGCAAAATCCTTTACTAATGCACTCTACGGGCACCTACAAGAATGCATGGATCATGCTATCCCAAACAAAACCAAGACTCACTCCTCCAAGAAAAGAAAACCAGTCTGGTGGACCCCTGCCATAAACAAGCTATACAATAGAAGGAGGAAACTAGTACAGAAAAGAGTAAAATCCCAAGAAGGGATCATCCAAGGCTAGTTTTGAAAGAAAAATTGCTGTGGACTCCAAAGATAACCACAAGGCATTCTTTAGCTATGTCATGAATTTAAGTGGCAATTTTCAGATCTGCTTGGAGTTAGTGCAGAATGGCACAAAATACACTGAACCAACTGATATAGCCAACATCCTGGCAGACAGGTTCAGTGAAAACTTCACCCCCCTCTCATCCCCAAAAGGGCCCATAACTATACCAGAAGAATGTAGTGCCCCTGAAATCAGAGACATTTAGGTTAAAACAGCCCTCTCCAAAGTGAAAAACACAGCATTATTGGGACCGGATGGTGTCCTAGGCTGAGTTCTACACAAGCTCAAAGATGAACTAACCCTCACCTAAACACACTGTTTTAACTCAGCCTCTCCACAGGCTACGTGCCCATAGAGTGGTGCACAGCAACGGTTATTCCGCTCCACAAAGGTGGAGCCACAACGGACCCCGGGAACTATCGCCCTATAATCCTGACTAGCTTGGTCTGCAAAGCTATGGAGCGCATCAGCATGGATCTCATTAACAGAGACATTGGGAGCCTCCAAACACTGGACCCTACCCAGTTTGGCTTTGTTAAGGGCAGATCATGCCTCCTAAACCTGGTGGACTTCTTTGAGACAGTTACCAAGACTATAGATGAGGGAAAGGTGGTCCACACAGCCTACCTAGACCTTGCAAAGGCCTTCGACACCATTCCCCACTCAGGTATTATAGACAAGCTCACCAGCCTGAACATAAACCCATACGTCATGAGATGGGTTGCCAACTGGCTCACAGACAGAACCCACATGGTAAGAGTTGCAGGAGCTAGGTCTGACTCTAAACCGGTTACAAGTGGCGTTCCCCATGGCTCAGTCCTAGGACCCCTCCTGTTCAGCATATACTTCTCAGAGGTACAGGCAAGCACAGGAGGACTATGGCTGACTAAGTTCACAGACGACTGCAAACTAGGGGCTATAATTGACTCTCCGGCTGACACAGACATCCTCCAAAAGGGTCTCACTGAGACAGATACCTGGTGTCAAAACCATGGCCTCAAGCTAAATGCCAAAAAAGTGCATAGTCATCCCCTTTGGAAAAAACAAAGTACCCACAAACTACCACATAGGTGGTAGCCCCCTAAATACGGAAGACGTAATAAGGGATCTGGGGAACCAAGTAGATAGTAACCTCTCTTTGATAATCACACTGCCAAAGTGGTTAGAAAATCCTTCTATGTGGCCCACCTAATCACAAAAGGGTTTGCATCCAGATCGAAAGAGGTCATTGGGCCCCTCTACACATCACTTATCGGACCCATCATAGATTACATTGCCCCATTTGGGATGTACCTTACAAGACACCTGCAACAACTGGAAAGACCACAGAAGTACCTCACCAAGAGGATCACTGGCCTCAAGCAGATGCCCTATGCAGCTCGACTGAAGAAACTCCAGCTGTACTCGGTTGCATACTGCCTACTCAGAGGTGATCTCTGTCTGACATGGCCTTGTATGTCAGACAGAGGTGATCTCTGTCTGACATACAAGGCCATGAGCAGTATCCTTCCTTCACCAAGAATGATGCCACAATATAGAGACAAGATGATCAGCTTTAACAATTGGCTTAATGTCTGGTGTCATTCAAAGGGGATCCAGTGTCTGTCTGCCTGGGATGACATGCTTGACAAACCACGCTGCTTCGCAAGGGACGGCTTGCACCTGTCACCCCTGGGATTCCGGATATTGGCTAAGGCTCTTGCCACCCCCATAGTGCCATTTTTAGGCAAGGCTCAAATTCTAAACCTACCACCCTAGAAAACAAAAATGGGAAGAAACTGAGGGTAATGCTGCTCAATGCCAGAAGTCTAAATCTCAAAATGCACGCACTCGAGGCCCTTCTCAGTATGGAGAACATCGATGTCTGTGCTGTAACTGAAACCTGGTTCAAGGCTCCTGAGAGCACCCCGCACTATTAGGTTTTACCTCATATCATGCTCCGCCCCAAAACCCGGACCACACCACAAAAGGAGGGGTGTATCCATATTCATAAAGGATACTCACACCTCCAGGTTGGTGGCAACGCATCAAGCTCGAAACCATCCAGGTGCAACTAACCATAGGCAAAACTGCTCTACAAATTGTAGCATGCTACAGGCCACCCTCTCAAACTCAGGAACCCCACACAGCCTTCCTGAAGACACTGGAGGGTATAAATGTATCTCCAAACACCATCATATTGGGTGACTTCAACTACCGAATATAGACTGGGAACATTACTCAAGCCCTAACTTTCTAGCCCAACGGTTCCTGGAGTTCATAAATTCAAATGCCATGGAACAGCTAGTCACTGTTCCCACGAGAGGAGAAAATATACTAGATCTCATTGTCACAAACATGGGGACAAAATGCTCCACACCGGAAGTATATCCCTCATTGGTGAGATCTGATCATAAACTAATCTCACTGGAAATCCACATCCCGCCCCCACCCCAAGCAAAAGACCATAGTGAAGAACTTCTAAAGCAAACTTCACACTACTCAAGACTGGTGTGGTATCCTTCAAGGCCCCTGAGCCAGAGGAAACCACAACCCAAGCTGTGGAAGCCCTTACAAATGCCTTCTATGAACACCTCCAGGACTGCATGGATCAGGCAATCCCAAATAAAACCAAGACTCTTTCCACAAAGGGCAAACGTCCAGTCTGGTGGACCCCAGCCATTAACAAACTTTACAATAAGAGGAGAAAGCTATTACATGATAGAACAAAATCCATAAAAGGGAAGTCACCCCTGATCATTATTAGTAAAAAATACGAGCACTCATAAAATCAACTAAGGCCAATTTTGAGAGAAAATTGCCATGGATTCAAAGGACAATCATAAGGCCTTTTCAGCTATGTTAGGAACCTGGGTGGAAACTCCCAGATATGCTCAGAATTAGTCCAAAATGATACAAAAATCACTGAACCCACAGACATTGCCAACATACTGGCAGACAGGTTCAGTGCAAACTTCACCCCTCTCCCCTAAAGGAGAGATAACTATCCCAGCCGAGTGTAGCCTCCCGGACATCTCAAATGCGCAGGTGAAAGCTGCTCTCTCTAAAGCTAAAAACACAGCATCAATGGGACCAGATGGTGTCCCCGGCTGTGTGCTACATGAGCTAAATGAGGAATTAAACCCGCACATAAGGCAGCTGTTTAATCTCAGCCTTACCACAGGATACGTGCCCAAGGAGTGGCGACAGCAACTGTGGTCCCACTCCACAAAGGCGTGCCTCTACGGACCCTGGTAATTACCGCCCATAAGCTTAACAAGTCTAGTCTGCAAAGCTATGGAGAGGATCATAATGGAGCTCATAAACAAAGATATAGGGGACTTGCAGACATTGGACCCAACCCAGTTTGGCTTTGTCAAGGGAAGATCATGCCTTTTGAACTTGGTTGACTTCTTCGAAACAGTCACCAAGGCCATTGATGAGGGAAAGGCAGTCCATACAGCCTACCTTGACCTTGCAAAGGCTTTTGACACAATACCCCACTTGGGTATTGTAGAAAAACTTACCAGCTTAAATGTAAACCCATATGTCACAAGATGGGTTGCAAACTGGCTTAAGGACAGAACCCACAGGGTTAGAGTTGCTGGCGCTGTGTCAGACTCCAAGCCAGTCACAAGTGGTGTCCCACAGGGCTCGGTCCTTGGCCCCCTATTGTTTGGCATCTACTTCTCAGAAGTACAGGCCAACATGGGAGGACTTTGGCTGACAAAGTTTGCAGACGACTGCAAACTGGGCCATAGTGGAAAGTGCATCGGACACGGATATCCTTCAGAAGGGACTCACGGAAACAGATAGCTGGTGCCAGAGCCATGGCCTGAAGTTAAACGCCAAAAATGTATAGTCATACCCTTCGGGAAAAACAAGGTAACCCCAAGCTACCATATAGGTGGCAATCCACTAAGCACAGAAGAGGTTATCAGGGACCTGGGGACCCAGGTTGACAGTGGCCTTTCTTTGACACTCACATTGCTAAAGTGGTTAGAAAGACCTTCTACATTGCCCACCTGATCATGAAGGGATTCACATCCAGATCTAGTGAGGTCATTGTTCCCTGTACTCTTCACTTATCAGACCAATGATCGAGTACAATGCCCCATTCGGGATGTATCTCACCCGACATCTGCAGCAATTGGAGAGACCCCAAAAGTTCCTCACCAAAAGGATAAAGGACTCCAAAATCTGTCATATGCTGCCAGATTGAAGAAACTCCAGCTCTATTCAGTCGCATACCGCCTGCTCAGAGGTGACATGTGCCTGACATACAAGGCCATGTCCAACCCGGAATTAATGGACATGCTCCACCTCAAAAATCCAAATCCACCAAAACCACTAGAGCAAGCGACTTAAACCTTAGCACGGATATAAATAGGACGTGCTGGAGGGATAGATTTATCACTCAGAGACTCCCTATGCTGTGGAATAAAATCCCGGTCCATGTGAGGCAGAGCACCTCGCTGACTCTGTTCAAGAGAAATCTAGACCTGTGGATGGGAGATCGTAGGTTTACCCCAGGAATCATCTCTGTGTCACTGCTGGACAGAGGCACAACAAACTAATGGGCACAGTATTTTTTCACATAAGGGGTGGCGTAAGCCACAATAATTTGGGCTAGGCTTATAAATGCCTTAGGGCAGATAGCCTAGTATAAACCTATGAACCTATGAACCTATGTCCAACCCAGAATTGATGGACATGCTCCACCTAAAGAAAACCATATTCCCTCAAGCCACACACTCCAGGGATCTAAACCTCACCACAACAATAAATAGGACATGCTGAAGGGATACATTCCTGTCCCAGAGACTTCCCATGCTCTGGAACAAGATTCCAATCTACATTAAGCAGAGCTCCCCACTAACCCTCTTCAAGAGAAACCTTGACGAGTGGATGGGAAACAGAAAGTTTACCCCAGGGATCACTTCAATGGCTCTGCTGGACAGAGGCACAGGGAACTAATCTAAGGGGGCAGCGATAGCCAACAGTTTCTGGCTAGGCTTATAAATGCCTTCGGGCAGATAGCCTAGTACCTACCTATGAACCTATGAACCTATAAAAGGGCAATGGAGATGTGAAAATTCTTATGGAGCAGAATTTTGCTTCCTGACTGCAATGCCATTGATCAAGATTCAGTGATGCACCTAGGCAGATGCCATGCTAGCTTGAAGAGATGAAGGAAGGTAGGGCAGAGTGTCTATGGTGGCTCTTTTTCCTGGGAGGAAGAATAGGGATATGGTCTCTAGGTTAGTAGCTTCTGGTGGAGGTTGTACACAGCAACACGTTATGAGGTACACAGGAAGGATAGGTGTGAAGTATCACTGCAGCATAGGATCTATGACAGAAAATTAGGAGATGGCACAGAACACTCATCCTGTCCACAGTGCCCCTGATTTTCTGTGGATTTCAAGAGGTGCTTCAGTCTCTTTTCTGCCTCATTGGGTCAATTTAATGACACTTTATGCTATCTTAGAATTTATTACAATGGCCAACAAGGCCATATTGTTTAAAAGATAAGTCTTTGTCCTTTATGGCAGTACATACCAAGGAGTCATCCTGTAGTACAGAATTATGATGATCATCACAGAAAGAGGTATTAATGGTATTAGGAAGGTGTCACTGACTGACCATGAGAAGAGCCAGGTGGTGAGCTCGAATTGATATGAAAGTGGTGTGTTCAGGAATATGAAACACATTAAGCTAAAAAAAGAAAGTGTCACAGTATTTGGCCTCATGTTAAAAAAAAGGTATAAAACTTTTATTGGCAGTCTTTTCATATACCTTTATTTTTTTACTGAATTGCATTTTCATACACGTTTTAGGTGATTAAGTTTCAATTTATTTTCTAAAAAGTAGTTAAAGTGTGTTCTGATGTATTACTTAAACCTGTTTACTTTTTTTTAAGTTTATCTTCTCTGTGATTTATGTAATAAAGTTCTGTCTGTCATGGAAGACACCAGATTATGTTTTATTTATTCATTTTTATGTTTGGTTATTATCTTATTTTAATTTGACAGGTAGCAGAACTTAACAACTAGAGACCCATTTTAGTCATGACTTAGTTAAAATATCAGAAGACACATATTCAGATTATGTAACTCATAATATCAGTAATAGGCTTATCTTGCAGGGTATAATATATAAGATTATACTGGCTCTTTAGTCATGACTAGTTTGTTATGGGAATAAGAAATTTACTTCAATACCTTGACATCATTTTTAGCGCCCATAATAAATACTGGTTACATACTTCTTAACCTCTTAGAGCACAAAATCTGGACAAAGCCTAAAATGATGGGGGGGACAAATGTGGACAGATTTTAAATATTGCTCTTACAAACTTAGAAAGTTGATAGAATAATAAGTTTTGCATTAGCATGAATTTTCTGAAGGATGTGGAGCCTTAAACTCAAATGTGTGTCATTATTTAATTATTTCAATCCTCAGCTATTTGCCAGAAAAGTACAGATTTTAGGAGGAACACCCCAAAAATAGGAGGCAAAAATATGGACATCTGAGAGGTATAGTTATGATCGCAATTTTTATGATACATGGAATATAATGCTAATTGAGGGACTGCTGGGTAACAACTGTGTATCAGTCCTGGGTATGTAAACCTTTATATGTAATTCTGTGTGGGTCTGTAAACCTTTATATGTAATTCTGTGTAACAGTCCTGGGTCTGTAGACCTTTATATGTAATTATGTGTAACAGTCCTGGATCTGTAAACCTTCATATGTAATTATGTGTAACAGTCCTGGGTCTGTAAACCTTTATATGTAATTCTGTGTGGGTCTGTAAACCTTTATATGTAATTCTGTGTAACAGTCCTGAGTCTGTAGACCTTTATATGTAATTATGTGTAACAGTCCTGGGTCTGTAAACCTTTATATGTAATTCTGTGTGGGTCTGTAAACCTTTATATGTAATTCTGTGTAACAGTCCTGGGTCTGTAGACCTTTATATGTAATTATGTGTAACAGTCCTGGATCTGTAAACCTTCATATGTAATTATGTGTAACAGTCCTGGGTCTGTAAACCTTTATATGTAATTCTGTGTGGGTCTGTAAACCTTTATATGTAATTCTGTGTAACAGTCCTGGGTCTGTAGACCTTTATATG
Source organism: Protopterus annectens (assembly GCF_019279795.1). Taxonomy (NCBI): domain Eukaryota; kingdom Metazoa; phylum Chordata; order Ceratodontiformes; family Protopteridae; genus Protopterus; species Protopterus annectens. Next base: position 12,161,602 of record NC_056749.1, on the reverse strand, counting down.
TAATTATGTGTAACAGTCCTGGGTCTGTAAACCTTTATATGTAATTCTGTGTATCAGTCCTGGATCTGTAAACCTTCATATGTAATTCTGTGCATCAGTCCTGGGTCTGTAAACCTTTATATGTAATTCTGTGTATCAGTCCTGGGTCTGTAAACCTTTATATGTAATTCTGTGTATCAGTCCTGGATCTGTAAACCTTTATATGTAATTCTGTGCATCAGTCCTCGGTCTGTAAATCTTTATATGTAATTCTGTGTATCAGTCCTGGGTCTGTAAACCTTTATATGTAATTCTGTGTGGGTCTGTAAACCTTTATATGTAATTCTGTGTAACAGTTCTAGGTTTGTTAACCTTTATATGTAATTCTGTGTAACAGTCCTGGGTCTGTAAACCTTTATATGTAATTCTGTGTGGGTCTGTAAACCTTTATATGTAATTCTGTGTATCAGTCCTGGATCTGTAAACCTTTATATGTAATTATGTGTAACAGTCCTGGGTCTGTAAACCTTTATATGTAATTCTGTGTATCAGTCCTGGATCTGTAAACCTTTATATGTAATTCTGTGCATCAGTCCTGGGTCTGTAAACCTTTATATGTAATTCTGTGTATCAGTCCTGGGTCTGTAAACCTTTATATGTAATTCTGTGTGGGTCTGTAAACCTTTATATGTAATTCTGTGTAACAGTTCTAGGTTTGTTAACCTTTATATGTAATTCTGTGTGGGTCTGTAAACCTTTATATGTAATTCTGTGTAACAGTTCTAGGTTTGTTAACCTTTATATGCAATTCTGTGTGGGTATGTAAACTTTATTTGTAATTCTATGTAACATTTCTAGATTTGTTAACCTTTATATGTAATTTTGTGTGGGTATGTAAAATTTTATATGTAATTCTGTGTAACAGTTCTAGGTTTGTTAACCTTTATATGTAATTTTGTGTGGGTCTGTAAACCTTTATATGTAATTCTGTGTAACAGTTCTAGGTTTGTTAACCTTTATATGTAATTCTGTTTGGGTCTGTAAACTTTATTTGTAATTCTATGTAACAGTTCTAGGTTTGTTAACCTTTATATGTAATTCTGCTTGGGTCTGTAAACTTTATTTGTAATTCTATGTAATAGTTCTAGGTTTGTTAGCCTTTATATGTAATTCTGTGTGGGTCTGTAAACTTTATTTGTAATTCTGTGTAACAGTTTTAGATTTGTTAACCTTTATATGTAATTCTGTGTGGGCATGTAAACTTTTATATGAAATTCTGTGTAACAGTTCTAGGTTTGTTAACCTTTATAGATAATACTGCACAGCAAGCCTGGGTCTGTAAACCTTTATATGTAATTCTGTGTAGCAGGCCTGGGTCTGTAAACCTTTATAATTCTGTATAGTAGTCCTGGGCCTGTGATTTTTTTTATGTAATTCTGTATAACAACCCTGGCACTGTGCAGCAGTCCTGAGTCTTTAAATCTTTATATGTAATTCTTTGTAGTAGCCCTGGGTTTGTAAACCTTTATATATCACTGTGAGAAAACTTCATTAGTTTTGACTTTTATAGTTTGTTTTTGTTTAACATGAACTTACTTTAAGCCTCATTGCTTCTCTGCAAGGAGTTATTTTACTATTTTTCTTCTAGGTTCATTTGTACAGGAGCTTAAGATGGTCTCTTTGGAAATAGCTGCTATTTCTGTGTTAGCATGAGCAGTGTTAAAGGTTTTAAACTTCATATTTTCTTAGAACTGCAATTTGTCTTTGTATGTTTTGTTTTTGTTTTTTTTTTGGGGTGAGGTGTTTTACAGGTTTTAAACTTGTTACTTGTTTTGAAATAGGTATAGTTCACTGTGGAATGTCATCTGTATGGCAGCCCAAATCTTGGTTGATGTTTTAACAATGTGTTAATATATAAAACTTTGCTAAAACAAGCTTATTGTAAAGAGGTTCTTATATGTGTACCTCAGTTTTAGAAGATTTTCTTCATGTTTTGTTCGTCTAAATACATTGCTCTGAGTAGTAAACAAAACATATACATAATATTGTAGTTTCTTAGCAGACTTACGGTATCAAATAATTATGGAAAATGCCACGGTGGTACGGTGGTACGGTGGTAGCACTGTTACCTCGCAGCAAGAGGTTCTCCCATTCAATTCTCGGCTTGGCTTGTGAGTGCCTTTCTGTGTGGAGTCTGCATGTCCTCCCCGCGGTTGGGTAGCATTCGAAAGACATGTGTGCGTAAATGGGCGTGCCTTCGTTGAAGGTTGGGCATCAAGCTGGCACCTCGGCATTTCGTAAAAATCTACTGCCAATCATTAGCAGACCGGAGTTCCGCTGTGGCAACCCCTTACCGGGAAAAAGCCAAAAGACAAACAAACAAACAAACAAACAAACATAAACATTACTTCTTTATAAGAATTGTCATTCACTTACGCTGTGGTTTCAATGCTGCATCATCTCACATTCTCTTTCAAGAGAAAGGATTCCACCTGCAAAATCAAGGTAACAACATGCCTGTCCAGTTAAGAGCCCTTCATAAATGCAGTTAACATGAAACTGAAGGACCTAGGTAATAATTTAAGTAGTGAGGAATTCTGGATTGTGCCTGTTATTATGTCACAGCATGAGGTTGAGACCGTAAGAAAAATCATAGAGGGTATCCTTACCAAGAAAATAAAACCTGCAATAATGTTCTTTCTGCATCAGTAGGTGTATAATTTAGCAGTGTACTTAATAAAGGAGTTATTCTCAAATCCACAAGTTCTTTCCTGCATCTGCTAACAGAAGTCAACCAGCACACTTAGCATCTGAGGCACAAACATCACTTTACCTTGATAGAAATCCTTGTCAAAATACTGCACAGTTTTGTGTTTCCCTTATAAAAGCCTTGCATTGCAAAATATTATGCATTCTTGTGTATCAGCCATGAACACCTTGCAAAAGACATTGGTGCAGCCTACATAATGTAAAGAAATGTGAAGCTGAAATTATTCAAATATTTCAGAAGAGAAATTTAATCCTAAGTAAGTATTAAGCAAGGAAAGGCTAAGAAATCACAATTCTTATGCCATTCACATGCAATTAATAAGAAGTTATGTATGCTTTGACACAATAAGGAACTGTTTTTTTTATGCTAAAGCCCATAATATAAAAACAGATGTCCTTAGCGAGGACAGCAAAACTCACCCGAGGAAAAGTTTCATAATGCAATGTTTTTCTGCTTCTTAGAAATCATTCTCAGGGTTAGGGTTAGATATGTCTGCTATTATTAAAATATAATTTAAATCAATTAGAATCCATATATGGAAGAAAGCCAAAATCATTTTATTTGTATCTACAAGGTGTCTTCATTAAGTTTTTCTTCCTTGAGCTGTTTGTAAGGTATGAATCTCATACCACACCTGTTTCTTAATACACAATACTTTTTTTTTTGTTTTGTTTTCAGGACAGCTGCATGTATTCCTCACTCTTCAAACCAAGCAATTACTAAATAGTTGCTAATAATATAATACCTGCTTACAGGTATGCTCTGTTTAACCTGTAAACCAACAATTTCAAATATTTTTGTTAAGGGCGAACAAACCTTATTCCATGATTTTTTGTCAGTATCAAGTGATGTTTTGTGCACATAATGCAGGCACACACACATACAGGTTAAGCTATGCAAGGAGTCAGGCCTGCTGTTGTGATATGCAGACAGACAAGCCTGCTTTTATCATGCAGACAGGCATGCCTGCTGTTGTGATATATAGACAGATAGGCCTGCTTTTATCATGCAGACAGGCATGCCTGCTGTTGTGATATCCAGACAGACAGGCCTGCTTTTATCATGCAGACAGGCATGCCTGCTGTTGTAATATGCAGACAGATAGGCCTGCTTTTATCATGCAGACAGGCATGCCTGCTGTTGTGATATCCAGACAGACAGGCCTGCTTTTATCATGCAGACAGGCATACCTGCTGTTGTGATATGCAGACAGATAGGCCTGCTTTTATCATGCAGACAGGCATGCCTGCTGGTGTGATATGCAGACAGATAGGTCTGCTTTTATCATGCAGACAGGCATGCCTGCTGTTGTGATATGCAGACAGATAGGCCTGCTTTTATCATGCAGACAGGCATGCCTGCTGTTGTGATATGCAGACAGACAGGCCTGCTTTTATCATGCAGACAGGCATGCCTGCTGTTGTGATATGCAGACAGATAGGCCTGCTTTTATCATGCAGACAGGCAGCAGGTCTGCTGTAGTCATATGCAGGCAGACAGGCCTGCTTTTATCATGCAGATAGGCAGCAGGTCTACTGTTGTCATATGCAGGCAAACAGGCCTGCTTTTATCATGCAGACAGGCAGGTCTGTTTTCACTCACCCTTCCACTAGTGGAAAACAGTACAGTAAAGCTAAATAGCAGAAGGAGAAAAACACAGTATGAAAATCCATTAATTCAACTTGATTCAGAATTGTGCTCTGTAACAGGTCCGTTAGCGCAAGATGATCATACTTACATAAATGTATTTATTCCTCAATGAACCATATAATCAGATCCAAGGATAAAGTCAGGTGTACCCAATGTATCAACTTTGTAAACATCACTCTGTAACTTCATGACTTACCAAGGCCAGGAAAGATTTCTAGCATTTATGCAACTGTAAACCACACAGATTTCTAAATAAGTTGTTAAGATGCAGGATTAGCCTTCTACAGATTTTTAAGGCAGTGGGGAACATCATCTGAAAATGTTGTGTGGATTTATTGGACAACAGGGCAATATATGAAGAGATGTGTGTTTTTTTACAGTGTAAAGTGAGGATGGGCATTATAGCTTTGGTGGAAGGCCTAATATCAGGCGTCTTTGTCTACAAGTCGTGACTATCACAGTTTTTGCCTACCCGATCTTTTTGATACAAGACTTGTTCTTTGCACTTATGTCCGATCAGGTTCTTGTAGCTCCTACTTTGATGTATTTAATCTACATATGAGCCTGTAATTGCTTCCATCTTACCCACAAACTACATATAGTCTTGGTTAGGCAAGTTTTCCAACTACTTCAGCTTCAGTTTACAAGATTTCTCATGGATTTTGATGCTTATTTTGTCTTTACTCTACAAATGTCATTTTCATCTGACATTGTGGTCATACTATGTCTTAAAAAATGAAAAACATATTGCACTGCATCTTAAAATGCAGAAACCCTGTCTTTACTAATGTCTCATTAAAGACCCATGTGTGAACCTACTTCCAACGGTGGACAAGTATAAATATTTACAAATACACATCAGTCGGTTTTTAGAGTATAATTATCATGTAGAGATACTGGTCTGTATAATGCTAAAAATAAGCTAAAAGTATTATGCAGAACTGATTATCTTTATCTGTAGACACCTGAATGGTGCTTCTCCCGAGGGTGGGATAGGCTCTTCTAATTATAATAATGAACTCTGTCAGTAATGTAGCTTTGTTCAAAACAGTGTAAGAAACTTCTCTGTGTAGAAGATTTTCAGTCCATATATTTCTAGTTAATCACTGTATATTAATCAGATCAGACAATAGTAGTAGAAGTAGCGAACGTAAACTCGACTTAAGTCAAAACAAAACAAAAGTAATAATAGAAAATATATAACTGTACAGCATTACTAAGTATTTGAAAGTAATCCAAGCAAAGCAGGCAGTCTGTTTCCAATCGAAAATCCTTTATTAAGTACACAGAGAAGAGATCCAAGTAAAACAAAAATAGTGTAATAATTTCCTCACAAGCTTTCTAAATATATATATATATATATATATATATATATATATATATATATATATATATATTTTTTATCAGGCATGGGAGTGGTTTATTGTGCTGTAAAACAAATTGTTATTGGTACACATGTTAAATTCACATCCCTTCCCCCATCAGTGTGACATTCGAGCTGGTCCTGCCCTACTTAGTAGCTGTCATAATAATATATAATCCTTATGTACTTTAAATAAAAATTATAATGATGTGGTACCTCTTATTTAACCAAATTATTAAGTAGATTATTAAGTCTGTGATTTTATCCAAGACAATATACTACATGGCTGGAAATATATCAACCTTAGTTCATTTGAAAATCAAAAATATAAAAATAAATATATACATATACATTTTGCATGTAAAAATCAATTTCTATTTTCATAACCTATTGTTAACAAAGATCGCTTTCGTCCTTCTAGACTTCTTCAGGTTTGTGTATAAGAACCCTACAAACCTATATAATTGTATAATTAGTTAGTGTTGTTATTACACATAATTTTGAATAAAGTAGAAAAAAGAACCAGAAAAAAATAAAAAATAAGAAAAAAATGTATGTATGATGATGGAAACAAAATATGCACTTAAATTACAACTGATTTAAAATGGTATTTAAAACCAATTTGTAGAATAAAATAAAATAAAATACAATTAGTCATGTAAACAATGTGGCAATTTTCTAAGTTCCAGTGCACTTTTAATTGAACAGTAGTAGTTTAGTCCAGGCTTCCTAAAAGAGTTCAGCTTTAATTGCCACATGAGTTCACGTTTCTCCAGAATATTCGGGATGTCACCTTCAAGATCACCCATGTCTATGTGATCCAGGATCTGGAACTTAAAACCTGTGTGCAAGGGCGCCCGCAGGCAGGTGCAAGGGGGTGCACTTGCACCCCCCTGGATTTTCTTAGCGCTATATACGCTACACACTTTTTTTTTTCCACTTACTTTGTTTTTTCCCCCATTTTCCCCGTAGCCTGCATTGTTAATTTTCAGAAGAAGTAGAGAACTGTTGGAGATGGCGTGGCAGGCAGTCACATGACTGACGCGAGTCTGACATCATGACAGCTCTACAAGCCTCAAACTCCCAAGTAATCGCGTTATTCGCGTTCGCGTAGTTCGTTGCAACTTGATGGAAGAAGACTGCGGTGGACATCGGTGGAAAAGTCAATATTTGATGATTTCATGCTCGGGACGGAGCAATTGCAAACCATAGTGTTTCGTGTGGTGAGTGGTGAAAGGACTGGACTGGTGGTGGTGCGTATGGTGTTGGTATTATTACAAGAAGAGAGAAGGTAGGTTGTTTTTTTATACTTTTGAAGGTGACTGACTGAACACTTGGCCAAAGCATAAAAGTGGCATGGCACACTTGTGTATATATAAATTTGCTGACTGTAATCATCCATTTTCCATCAAACTCTACAGACACTGTGTGTGGGGAGAAATTTGCAATAGAGCATAGTGATAGTGAGTGTAGAAGGAGGGGTGTAGGAGAGAGCAGAGAACAGGTAGGTGTAGATTTAGATATAATTTACGGAGGGTGGTTTAAACTATTCTTTGTGCAGTGACAGATCCAGGAATTAAGCAGATGTTGTTTTAAGGCTTATTTAAATTCATGTGTTTGAGCTAAGTTTCTGATGAACAGGGGCAATTTGCTCTAGGCTAGGGCTGGTGTGTAGCTATAGAGAGTTTGACCTATGGATTTTTTGGGCTTGTAGATTTCAAGCAGGTGTTGGTCTGAGTTTCTGAGAGTTCTAGGAGTGTGACTGTGATGAGATGGGGTGATGGAAGGGCAGGCAGAGGGTCTGTTTAGGAAGGAATGAATGAATGATAGGGAGTTGGGAAAAATATTTTGTGAGATATTTTGCAGAAGTAAACAGATTTATTTACTGGGTTGGTATATATTCCAGGCAGAGGGTCTGTTTAGAATTGAACGAATGATAGGGAGTTGGGAGAAATATTTTGGGAGATATTTTGCAGAAGTAAACAGATTTACTTACTGGGTTGGTATATATGCCAGGGGATGTAAAATCAGTGTATGTTCTGGTGCAGTACCAGTAGTCTATACATTTAGGAGAGTACCAGTGGCTTTAAGTGAGAGAGGAGAGCAACAGCTTAAATTAATGGATATGCTGGATGCAACTGTTAAACATCCATGGCCTAATGTATGGGTTAACAGTATGGTTACAGTTTTGAAGCAAGACCAGCTTAGAAGTTGCATAGACCCTGAAGATCTTAAGAGAGTGATTTAGGAAGACCACTCCCCATTGCTGACAGTTAGAGGTTGAGTCAACAATGCCCAGTGCTAAATGATTTTCTTTACTGAATGCTAATCAGAGTTTGTGGCAAATTAAACGTGATAAAGCAAGCTTGAATCTTTGTAAGTTCAGTATGTAACTGGGAAGGTAGAGATTTATCAGATGAGCCTTTGATATGGTGGTATGGAGTGCAAAAAAAAAAAAACATGAGCAGAGCTTGAGGTTGGTCCAGTTGCTCACCAAACAGGAATAAATGCCAAATTTACATGACCGGTTTCAATACATGGGTCACTTTCCTGTATCAAGTCATCCAGCCAAATAAGGAGAAAAGTAAGAATTGCTGTACTTATGCAAATGCTGGAGGATAGACAAACCTTCAGGAGATTTTTAGGAATGATACAGTCTTTGTCTAAGTTCAAACATAACATGCTAGAGGTAACTATGGCTTTATGCCTTTAAACAAACTTCTAGAACATATGACAATAGATTAATATCCGGAACAGGAAACCTCTATGAGTTACTGAAAAAGCTTGTGAATAATGCACCAACTCTAAAGTTCCTCATAAAATCGGTGGTTTCTGTATGTGTCCTTGTTGCCTGACAACTACATGTTCTCTGGTTTGATTCTTGGCTGTCTGGAGTGTTTCTCCCTGGACCTCTGCTAAAAATTTGCTTTTTTTCCAAGTCAGACTTTCCTGGTTAACAAATGTTAAAAAAATGGACACTCATTTCAATGTCAGACTACATATTCTTCAGAAAGTGCATGGTAACAAAAGCTTTTATTTTAACAATTTTCTTCTAAGTGTACAAGATGGATATTTGAAATGTATCCCTGTCTTTGGGACTGTATTCCCCCCATTATTGGCTTCATCCAGGTTTTGTGCTAAGGTTGAGAACTATGGTAAGAACTGAATTCACTGAATATGTTTGGGGGCTGTATTTACCCAGTATTGGCTTTATTCAAGTATTTATTGGCTTCATCCAGGTTTTGTGCTAAGGTTGAGAGCTATAGTAAGAACTGAATTCACTGAATATGTTTGGGGGCTATATTCCCCCATTACTGGCTTTGTCTGGGTGTTTTTTGCTAAGAGGTTGAGAGCTATGGTGAGAACTGAATTCACTGAATGTTTAGGGGTTGTATTCACCCATTATTGGCTTTGTTCAGGTATTTTGTGCTAAGAGGTTGACAGCTGTGCTATGGTGAGAACTGAATTCACTAAATGATAGCCATTTAAGTTTCAGTCTTCCATTTAAGTTTCAGTCTTCCTCTTTCACAAAACAGCTGATTTGGCGTAGTGGTATGTTGCTCTGACTGTTTGCACAGGGTCCCCTGGGTTCAAGACGTGGCAGTGAAATGTATGGTGGTAATGCAGCATTTTATTCTAGCAACTTTCCAACATTATACAAGCAATGTTTAAAATGTGTCCCTGTTTCTTGGCCTTTTGTCCCCCCCCTCACCAATAAATTTTGGCTTTTTCCAGATTTCTTGTGCTGCAACGTTCAGAGATACAGCTGAGTGTCGAGTAGATTTTGCAAGGAGCCGAGAGCTGCAGGGGAGCAAAAGTTTAGTGCTGCTTATGTTTAGTCTGCTCACACTGTTAATAGCACAACAGGATAGTGTACTTGCTTTTGATGCTGAAGGCTGTGGGTTCTACTCCCGCAGTAGGTAGATGCATTGCTGATACTGTACTGTGTTGTAAAGGGGGTGGATGCTGCAGTTCTTTTGGCAAAGATACCTAGTAACTATGAACATGTTATCAGTTTTCTATCCATTCCCTATTGCGGTATTACTAGCTTATCATTTTTTTATTGCATGCAACAAAGGCAATTTATTCTTCCAAGGGTAACAGGCACTTTATTTGTAGATTAAACAATGACATATAAAGTGTTTGCTAGCAGCAACCTCTTTATTAGTTACAAATTTCTTTAATGTGGATTTTACTACAGAGATTGTGCATATTTTTTACTGATACTGGTGGACTATAGAAGGTTGAGGAGACTTTATGATGGAAATGTTCTGAATTGGGCAGTTTTGTCATTGGTGTATGCATTTTGTTTCATTGTTTACTGGAAAAATGTTCAAAACAAATTTAAAATGCCCTCTAACAACTGTACTGTATTGTACAAGGAATATAATGTAATACAGTCTGGAAGGTGTATCAAAGAGCATGTGTATGTTATGTTCGAGGGGCCTATGATCTTGAAGACAGCCCAGAGTTTATCTGCCACTGGCAAAATGTATTTTCTTTGAATGTGGGTTTCAATGCTGTTTCAATGCATGTGAGTTTCGAGGGCAGAGAAGTTTTAATGTTAGTCTATTTTCATTGTGAGACTGCATTGCTTTGTTTAACAGATATGTATTAGGGTTTGTGCTGTAAAATGCAAAATAAAACTTTCAAATGAAATCCTAAATCATTGCAGAAGTAAAGCAGTATGCACATTAGTGTTTATGGTAAATGGGGCAAAATAACCAAGGAATGGGACATTGGAATGGCTGCAGGGGGGAGGCTCCATTTGACCATGATTTTGTGAGGGGGGTAGAACTCAGACAGCCCCGGTTGAACTATACCTCTCAGTTGTCCATATCTTTGTAGAATGAATAGATATTTGCTTCTTATTTTTGGTTTGTTCCTCATAAAATTTGTGGTTTTCTAGCAAATCATTTAGGAATTAAGTCACTAAATGACAGACATTGAGTTTCAGACGTCATAACCTTCAGAAAATGCATGCTAATGTAAGACTGTCAAGTTTATACAAGAGCAATTTTTAGTAGTGTTTGTATGTTCCACCCAATATATTTGGGCCTTGTCCAGATTTCCTGCATTAAGAGGTTGAGAGGTACGTGCAAATCACTTTGTAGATTAGGAATATCCAAACCTCTCATTTGTCCCTAATTTTGGCTCAAAATGTTGCTCTCCCTAATAATCCCTCCTCAAAATGGCAGTTTTGGAAGAAAATGTGGAGGGTTTACAATTATATATAACTGTAGTGATCAGAGTTGTAGATTACTTTTATTTCAGAAATGCATGTAGATGCTCTTATTTTGTTAGCTGCTCAAGTTAACAATGTTAATATTAAAAGGTGTCCCTTTTTGACAGGTATTTTGCATCACATTTGGTCTGTTTTTCATAAAATTGTGGTTTTCTGGCAAATTAGTGGAAAGTCATTAAAGATTGAGTTTCAGATTTTATACCCTTCAGAAAATTCATACTAATGCAAGATCTACTACTGTTCTATTATCTAAGTTAATAAGAGCAATATTTAAAAATTGGCCTTATTTTTGGGCCTGTGTCCCACTTCTAGTTCTATGTATGGCTTTTGTCCAGATTTCTTGCTCTGAAGTTGAGGTATGAGTGTCAGAGCCATCACTGTCAGCCAGAGACATTTCAAATTATGACATACTTATTGCACCCCACCCACCCCATTGTAGTGGCTCTGGATGTGTTCAAGGAAGGCAAGGAGCAGTTATGCAGTGTACGTGTGCAGAGTATTCCCCCATCCAAGGTAGATCACAAATACGACCGTGGCTTTTCATCTGTCCTTGATTTTGCAGAATGTTCTGGTTTTCGATCAGATTTTTATACTGTTGATTTATGCTTCTTATTATTCAGGAACTGCATGCTGTCACAGTGCCTTGTTGCGCTGTTTTAAGTAGCCATGGTTTAATGAACATCAGGTAAGCTTGTCGGAGATTGTAAGATGCAAGTAAGCTTTAGTAAGCATATTGTTAAAGAATTACCAGCATTGAAAGCCTTTTCGTTGTTGCCATGCAGAGAATATTTACATAACTAGAGCCTTGGGTATCGAAATGCATATGACAGTATTTGTAATAAAAGGACAGGATTACAGTATTTTCAGAAGCTCATTACGTTTTATTGGAGACCAGTGTCTTATAGCAGTGTCTGTGTGTTAGTACACTTTTGTAGTTGGGTGGCTTTAATGGTATATGGTAAATAAGCATTGCTACCTTACTTAAAAGCCAAGCCCTGCAACAACTAGGTAAGCTCCACACTGAAGTCAAAACACAATAGCTCTGGTGGGTAAATGTACTCTGTAGTAATCAAAAAAGGCAAATGTTTGAAATAGCTATAGCTTATGTGCAAACACAATAGGTAGTGATGAAACAATGCTCTGCTAAAAATGCTTTAATGCTCCACATTGCTGAGCTGCAGATCAGTTATCACTGGCTACCAGGATTTCACCCACTTCAGATCAAGCACGGTGCCGTTCAGTGCAACCTTCCCAGAACTAATTCAAGTCTGACCAGAATTATTTGTGTGTATAAGAGGGAGGTAGCATACCCCTCAGCTGTCCAGGTTTTTGCAGAATGTCCAGATTTGTTGCCCCATATTCCGACTAAAAAGGATTGAAGTTGCTAAATAATGAGACATTTCAGTTTTAGATGTCATATCATTTAGAAAAATGCATACTAACACAAATCCTGTTACTCTTGCAATTTTCTAAGTTGAGAGCCATATTTATAATCTGCCCTATTTATTTTAGGTTTTATCCAGATTTCTTGCACTAAGGTTGAGGCCTTGAGGGTTGTGGTATGTTTGTGAGAGAGAAAGCAAAATGCTCAAGTTAGAGTTAGCAGGTGGAATTAAGTGCATTTTCAAGGAACTGAGTTTTAAGGGAAGCGAAGTTTACTGCTGCTCATGCCAAGTCTATTTACAATGTGCAACTGTTTTGTTTAGCAAATGGTATCTCTATTGTGGTATAAAGTTTTAAAGCTATGTTAGTAGCACCACAAGTAGAATACTTGCATCTTAATGGAGAGGCATGAGGTTCTATTCCTACAGCATGTACATCTGTATGCTGCAGTCCTGAGGATGTCCTCCTTTGGATGAGATGCCTAATAACTATGAACCTGTTTTCCAGCTTGCCATCCATTTTCTATTGCAATATACCAGCTTACCATTTTTTAATTTAACATAGGCAATTTATTCTTTGACAGAAGCAGGCACTGAATTTGTAGATGAAACACTGAAATACACAGTTTTCTAGCAACAACATCTTCATTAATTACAGATATCTTTAATGTGGAATTATTCAGATTACTTTTACTTCGGCAGAGACACTCAAGTGTTGCTGTATAATACAAGGGATATAATTCAATTATATATTATAATTAATACAATCAGGTAAATCAAATCTTTTGCATGGCCCTAACAGTGTGCAAGGAGCCTATTGCTTGAAAACAGTTCAAAGGTAAATAACCTGCCACTGGCCAGATGCTTTTTCTTTGAATGTGGGTTTCAATGCAGTTTCATTGAATGTGAGATTCAAAAGTAGAGAAGCTTTAATGCCAAGTCTGTTTTCATTGTAAGACTATTGCTTTTTTAGGTTTAGTAAATGTCTCAGTGTTTGGGCTATAATGTTTGAAATAAAAGTTGTAAATTAAATCCAACTGCCTGTAATCATTGTAGAACTAAAGCATAAAACAGTATGCACACAGATATTTGAACAGTGTCTATGGCAAATGGGGAGAAATAGCCAAGTAATGGGACACTGGAATGGCTGTGTGGGCGGGGCTTGGGTGGACATGGGTGGGGCTATGTTGGCAGGGGGCGGGGAGAGTTATGTGGGTGGGGCTCTGGGTTTGCACCCCCCTGCAAAAAATCCTGCAGGCTCCCTTGCCTGTGTGTCTTTATGAAGAGAAAGGTATTTGGCTAGTGCATTATTTTTACATCCAGAGCAGATTTCTGACAGATGACATGAAATCCTTCGCTTGAGTTTATTTACAATCTTGCCCACAAAGAATGCATCACATTCATTGCACTATGCCCTGTAAATTACTTTTTTAGTGTTACAGTCACCCCCTGCACTGGTTTTAATGATCTTCTTTAAATAAGGGCAATAAAAACTATCACCTTGCTGTATAAATATACAAAATGTGCAATTAGTTTCACATCTTTTAGTACTTTTCTCACATGGTCTAGGTTTAAATTCAACAAAACTTCTAATGTTCCTGGCCTTCCTATAAACAAATGATGGGGCTTTACCTAAGATGTTAATCAGAAAAGGGTTTCCTGTGACAATGTCCCTCTTTTATTCAATAATATTTTTGATACTGTCATAATCCAAAGTGTATGTCAGGATGCAGCTATTTTTGCATTTGTTATTCTCTGTGGAATTACTTAATTTTTTTCAACTGAGGAGGTTGAGCGAAGGTGCTTCAGTCCTTTTTAGTTCTATAATGGGTTCCAGGATGTTTTTTAACATCTGACTTTCATAGCCTCTCTGTAGAAAATCATTCTCTAAATTGTTCAGGTTTCTCAAAAATGGTTCCATCTCTGTGGTAATTTGAGCTAATCTATAGCATTGGGACTTCACTACATTATACTTGTTTTTTGTAGGATGTAGACTTTTACTGTGGAGTAATAAGTTAACCCTCGTTGGTTTTCTGAATAGATCAGCTGTGATTCTGTTATTGTTGGTGTCCTTGGAAATCTACATATCTAAGAAAGTGGTTGAAGTACAGATATGGGAAGAGGTAAACTTCAGGAAGGGGGTTGTTTGATTGAGGTAAGTGATAAAATCTCCAAGCTGCAAGATGTCACCTTCCCACACAATAAAGATGTCATCAATAAAATGTTAATAGCATGTGATATGTTGCATGTAGTCTGTGTTTAACACAAAGTCCTCCCAGGGCTATGTTAGCTATGCTGGGAGCCATGGCAGCCCCCATTGCTATACCAGATGTTCATCGTGTTACCCTGCTGCAGTCATCACACTTGGGTTATCCTGCTGTCAGGCGGTCTCGCAATCGGCCAGAGTTCCAAAGTCTTGGTCTGGTGTTAGTTGCTGTCACCTCTTCCCTGACGTCAGTGCGCCAGGGGTATATAAGAGGCACCCGATGCCATTTTCTTCAGTCTTTCTTGTCGCGCGGTGCCCGAAGCAGAAGCAGTTCACAAGTGCTGGTTGGCCGACACCTGAGATTTTCGAATCGAATTTCAGTCTGAAGTCTTCAATAAAGCTAAGTACCCTATTGGGGAACCTTTTCTTGCCTCAGTCCAATGTCAGAAAAAGTTAACAATTGCATTTCTTGTGGGAAGCAAATACCTCATAAGGACTTCCATTCTTATTGTATTCCTTGCCTAGGCCCAGACCACGACGTCACTGGTTGTCGGTTTTGTGCTAGGTTCAATAAACAAACGATTAAGCGTCGTTTTGATTTCGCTCTACACTACTTTGGTAGGAAATTTAATTATACCATGTCGTCGGAGCAACCGATGACCGGCATGCATAAAAAACACAAAGATAAGGACAGGCAGCCTAGAACCAAGCCAGACTCCGAGGCCTCTGCTGGGCCTGTCGCTGGTTCTCCAGTTTTCAGTGAGGTGTCTACGCAGCCCCTGATAACTGCAGAATTGGAACCCCAGACAGCTTCGGATTCTCAGACAGAGAGTACTAGGCCAACACAGCCATCTTCATTAGGCCCTTCCGACACTGGAGCAGAAGGAGATCACGGTGCAGTAGAAACACCTTCGGTTGCAGAAGGTGTCTTCAGACCGACTACACTCACCATTAAATCTTATGCTAAGCTTAAAACTCCATTAAAACCTAAAAAGACTGTACATCAGTCTCCAGTTCAAGGCCCCATGCCTAAGAAAGAGATGCTTAAGATGGCTGAAGATTTGATTACCCTAATCAGGGGTTCCCATCCCCCTCCAGATAAAAGACCAAGACAAGAGGAGGATTATGCTTCCTCTGACCAGGTTTCAATTTCCTCAGATTCTTCTGAGGAACAGGATTACACTTTTCCCCCTTATGAAGACTCTGATGCTGAAGACTCTATTCCCTCAGCATCTCCCCCTAAAGACTACTCCTTTGGGAAAACTTTACATACCATGAGGGAACATTTCCACTGGGAAGGCCAGGACTACTCTGATTCTAAGAAAAGGCTCCGAGAGTTCCTTTTTCTACCCCAGCACAGACCACTTGCTATCCCTCCAGTTTTAGACATTGTGGATGATGTTTACTTGGAGTCTAGTCTAAATCCAGACTCTCTACGTCCTGCTCCAGCTAAACCAGATACTACAGAGTACCTGACTCACACAAATTCCTTTATACAAGCCCTGAGGCTGACCCAGAAACAATTTCCCAGGGTCCCAAAGGGGCTAAAGCTTCTATGGCTAAAAATCCTGTGCCCTCTGAAAGGGATTCCAGAGCCCTAGATAGATGAGGAAAGAAGATATACACCTCAGCTACTCTGGTTATGAGACCATTAAATTGTCAGTTTCACATGCTGAAATATCAGCAATTCCTAATGTCTCAATTAAAACAAAAGATGAGCACTCATTCTGAACAGTCTGAATTCAAGGAAATGCAGGATCTGTTGCATGCAGCTGAACAGGTAGGCAAACATACTTTACAATGTGGATTTGATTCATTGGAAGCTTCCTGTAGAGCAGCTGTGACTGGGTCTGTCATATGCAGACATGCTTGGTTAAAAGAACAAACCCTGCCTAATTATGTTAAAGCAAAATTATTGGATGCACCTTTACAGCAGGATTCACCTCTACCTCTCCTATCTATCTCCACCATCTCTCCCAGCCCGCACCTTCCTTCACACCCAATCCTTTTTTCACATAAATCATCAACAACTCACCCCCCCCCATTACAATCATACTCTTATTTCCCTACTATACCCCTCAGACAACCTATAACCACTAGTAAAGTCTATCTCTAACTAACCCCAATCTCACCACACTGTTATCTATTCACTTAAACAGTATATATTACACACCTGACTAGTACTCTCATATCAGGTGATATCCATCCAACCCAGGCCCTTCCACTATAACCACCACAACTAAGACTATTTCTGAAACTTGGCTAAAGCTCATATTAAGGACTCAAATATCTCCCCTAACTACTCCATCATAACTGTCCCACAACACCATTACTATCCGTGATCAAAAAAATCAAAAAAATAACCTTTTCTAACTTTCACTTAAAGCAGTAAAGCAGTAAATTGTGGACCTGTCCTACAAAACCTCAATGACAATGCTGTCTCATACTTCAACTCAACATTCTTAAAAGTACTTGACCTCAAGCTCTACAGAGACCAAGAGATAAAAGCTAAATCAGCACCTTGGCAAAAAACAAAAACAAGGCCCCTCACTCCTTAGGAGATAAAGCTTGCCAACTTAATAAAAACATAAAGGGCACTCTGAGTAAGAGAGACTACATTACTCTACACTCCAAAAAAATAACAAACAAACCCCTCAAAAATTTGTAGGAGGAACACTCTCTCTCAATACCCAGCAAACCAGATACTCCCACCCCAGACCAAAATCTCTCTCTCCTAGACTTAGCCTAACACCCTTCACCCCACCCATTCTCCATCCACTCCTTACTCACCCCTCCCCTAATCCATCCCACCCCTATCCTACTACTACAATCATCATCTTCTACACCACACCCCAAACAACACTCCACCCTGACTCTCTTCTCTCTTTAAATCCCATTCCTACTGCTACCATTAAGAAATAACATCCCATCTTACTTTCTCAGTATTGCTGCTGAAAGCCTTGCCTACCATTAGCATTAATTGGCTTACAACAAGCAAGCCTGATTCCCCAAATTTGGAAACACAAGCATTTATCATACCACAACAAAGGGTGGTGGTAATAACATTAATAATAACTTACCCCTACAGCTATCCTGTCCCCCCATTAAAAAATTCTCAAAAATGTGTACAACTCCAACTCCTTCCTCTCCAAATTGTTCACTACTTACCCTGATCTTTCTAAAGTCCTTGACACTATCTCTCACAGTCTGCTCCTAACAACTCTCCAAACTCTACCTAACTTCTCCCTAACACCTACCCCTACTGGAGTTCCAGGCTCCATACTGGGTCCTCTACTCTTAACTCCCTCCCTTTCTTCTGCCTTTAAATGCACCATGTCTTATTTGGTGTCAAAGCAGAAGAGGTTTTAAAGAAAATGGAGGATAAGGCAAAGTCTATGCAGACAGTCAAGGATTTTTTACAGGTACAAGCCCCTCGTTTCAGCAGAAATTGGCCAACAAAAAAATGGTCCTTTCCAGCTTCTGCCAGACCACAGAGGGGCAAATACAGATGCCCAAGGGGCAGAGGTCAGTCACAAAGCCCTTACAAACCTCGCCAATGGGGTGCCGCTACCCAGAAAGGAGGAGAAGACAGGCCCCAAACTACTAGAAGACAAACACAATGACAACCCTCAAACTGCCAAGCAAAACTCTCTTGGCAGCTCCTTTGGGAGGAAACTTAGCACTTTTTGCAGACAACTGGCACATCATCACAAAAGACAAATGGGTCCGAGACATTGTCTCACAGGGATACAGATTCCATTTTCACACCTGGCCAAGGATAAAAGGAATGCCAAACCTGCCACCAAATCAATGGGCAGAGGCACAAAAACAAATTACAACTCTCATGGACATGAGAGCCATTCAACAGGTACCTACACAGGAGCAAGGGCAAGGATTTTACTCAAGACTCTTTCTAGTCCCCAGAAAGGACAAAGCATGGAGACCCATTCTGGAACTTTCAATTCTAAACACCTATTTGCAAGTACCCAAATTCAAGATGCTAACACTACAGCAGCTTCTTCCCATGTTAGGCAAGAAGGCTTGGCTAGTAACGTTGGACCTCAAGGAGGCATACCTGCATGTCCCTATCAGACAAAATTGCAGAAGATACCTCCGTTTCATTGCAGGTTCAACCCATTATCAATTCTCTGCACTGCCCTTTGGCTTATCTACTGTGCCCAGCGTCTTCACAAAATGCCTGGCACCAGTAATTGCATACTGCAGACAAAGAGGAATCCAAATATACCCATACCTGGATGACTGCCTTATTCAAGCCGAAAGCAAGGACATTCTTTTACAACATCTGGCGTTTGTCAAACACCTTCTAAGTTGCCTAGGGTACACAGTAAACGAAAAAAAAATCAAAACTAGTGCCCTCACAGAACATAATATTCCTGGGTGCCAGCTTGAATACAACGGCCCAGATGGCTTATCTCTTGAAGTTTAATTGAATTAATTGATCAATTAACTAATTAGTTAAATAGTATAAAATGAGTTCATTTTGAAACTTGAAATGTGATCCTTTGAAGGCGAATGGCCGAGGTACCAGATCGTTGATGTAATAAAGAGCGTTGGTGGAATCTGACTGTTGGTGTGTTTTTGGGCAGAACTGCTTGTTTTTCGTATGTTTTTTGCTATTGGAATTTGTTTATTCAGTCCTATTCCTACCTGCTTTATTATTTGGACATTTACTTATTTACCATCATGTCGCTTCGTAGCTCCAGCTCTGAACAGAGCGGTCCGGCTAATTCATTTTTGTTTTCCAATTTTCTTAATGAACGTGACAAGAGGTACTCCCATTTGGATCCATGGAACATCGGAGGTAATGATGCTGCTGATGAGCGTTTTATTGAACTCACGAAATTAATGTCTAAAGAAATAGCATTATATTTTGATACTCGTTTGCTTGAGAAATACATCAGCCTTAACATCACTCCACGGGGTTTGCGGATAGAAAAGCTGCCAGCAACCCCATTTACTGAGGACGAAACAGACTTGTTTAATGAATGGAAACAGGTGTCGCTGTCTTGTACCATTGGTTGGCTTAATATTTTGGTAAAGCGCAACCAACGTAACCATGAGAAAATTAAGAGTGAGATTATGGTCTTACAAGAAAGTTTAGCAGCAGAACTGAATTACGGTACTCAAATGTCAGCTATAAATGAAAAAATAAATAAACTGGAAATGGACATTGTGCAGCGCAAAAGAAACAAATTAGTTAGTGATCTCAAAGATTACGAAACTGGTGTTTTGTTTAACTGGCAACGCGAACCCGTGCGTAAGACATGTAACAGGTCAAGGGGCAGAGCCTGGAGTAGTAGCTCTAAGCGGAGAGGACTGTCAGCATCATTGGCTTCTTCTGTGGAGGGTAGTATTGCCAAAAATGTTTCTTTTGCTGAAGCGACAACAACGGCTAACAGAACCTCTAATCGGGAGGTTACTACAGGGTCTGGCAGCTGTAACAGTGAAAATATGAACTTTCAAAATGACGACCCTAATAGGGGAAGAAACGGGAGGAATGGAAGGAAGGGGAGAAACAAACTTAAATGAAGGTTCGTCGACAGTAGCTTCTAATGAACTTCCTTTATATTGTGTTAATTTGTCTAATTTAGCACTAAATTCTGAGATGCTAAGTGTTTTATATAAAGGAAGCAAGTTTGTTCCAACATTTTTCCCGTCATTAGCTGACATCTACTTTGAGGTTAAATGCTTTATTAGGAAGCTTTTACTCAGAGTTTATTTTTTTAAAAAGGAAAAATCTAATACGTGTATTTCAACTATTAATGAAGAATCTAGTGATTCAGAAATAGATGAAGATTTGTGTAATTTGTCCATTTATAACTATGAGCTTGAACCAAATATAATTTATGTCAATAGTGATTTATCTAATGTTGAAAGTGTTGAAAATGCTAATTTTCTAACTGGCTATGGTAGACTAATGTTACCTGAACTTAAAAGGGCTAATACTGTTATGCCTTATATCTCTGTACCTGCCATCTCCACCTTTCAAAAAATTCTTTTGAGAGAAATTGAAGCATTGTTTAATGAATTTTGTAGAAAGAAAAAATGTTTCAATTTGAACAAAAATGAATGGCAAGCTTTAAAAGTTTTGAAAAAACTCAAAAATGAGTATATTTTCAAACCTGCCGATAAAGGTGGAAATTGGGTTATAATGGACAGAATAAAGTATTTCAATATGGTGAATAGATTGTTGTTGAACTCTGAAGAGTATAGGAAATTGGACAGTGACCCTACTTTGTCATTTAATGATGAGCTGTTATTCCTATTGGAAAAAGGTGAGCGTTTGTTTTTTTTTACGCACACCGATGTTAAAAAGTTATATATCCAAAAACCAGTAACACCTATTATGTATGCACTACCCAAAATCCATAAGAATTTGGAAGAACCTCCAGGTAGACCTATTATTTCTGGAATAGGTTCTTTTTTGGAAAGTGTTAACTTGTTTTTGGATTCTCAGTTAAAGATCTATTTATGTAAGGTAACAGCTCACATTAGGAATACACAGGATTTAATTAATAACATCTTGAATCTCAATTGGAGTCATGACTATTATTGGGTCACTGTCGATGTTAAGTCCTTATACACCAATATTAATACCAAATGGGGTTTGGAATCCATACAAAATATGATGGGTGAAGGACCTAGAACAAATTTTCTTATTACTTTGTTAGAGTTTTGTTTAACTCACAGTTATTTTCTTTTTAATAATGAATATTATTTGCAAGTAAAGGGCACTGCAATGGGTGCAGCATATGCACCATTATATGCCA
This sequence comes from Protopterus annectens, assembly GCF_019279795.1. Classification (NCBI taxonomy): domain Eukaryota; kingdom Metazoa; phylum Chordata; order Ceratodontiformes; family Protopteridae; genus Protopterus; species Protopterus annectens. Next base: position 12,140,216 of record NC_056749.1, on the reverse strand, counting down.
TCATCTATATGGATTACTTTGAGAAAAAATACATTTATTCGACAATTTTTTTTAGGAACAAAGTAATTTTGTATAAACGTTTTATAGATGATCTCATTTTTATTTGTAAGGGGGACATATCTGAATTTATAGATTTTTTTGAAGTACTTAATAAAAATGAACATAATTTACAATTTTCGTATGAGATCAATAGAAATGAGATTAATTTTCTAGATTTAACTTTATTTGAGAAGGAAAGTAAAATTGAATTTAAACCATTTAGGAAGGAAACCTCAGTAAATATGTTCTTACATGCTACCAGCATGCACCCCCTGCACCTAATAAATGCCCTACCATATGGGGAATTCAAAAGAATTCGGGCTCATACCAGTGTTAAGGAAGATATAGACGAAGAATTACATATAGTACTTATGAGACTATTGGAAAGAGGATCTGAATATAATCAACTATTAAAATGTAGGGATAGTGTGATTAATAATACAAGATTAGTAGATAGGAGGGATAACACCATAATGTATTCCAACAAAAGGGAAATTAGTGTAAAGAAGAATGTTGAGAAAGTGTTTTTCATAACTAAATTTCTCCTTTTTCTGATATATTAGTCTCATTAGTTAGAAAATTTTGGTATATAATTTGTGAAGATGATAACATTGGTGAGTTATTCCCTAATTATGTTAATTTTTCATTCAAAAGGGGAAAGAATCTGAGAGAAATTTTAAATAACTATCTTTTACAGCATATTGGATCTACCCCAGTGAGGGTGGGTACTTTTGCATGTGGTTCATGTAGTATATGTAGTAGAGTTATTAATATTGATATTATTAATAATATACTTCATATTTCTAAACATTTTTTTAATTGCAAGTCTACTAGTGTAGTATATATATTAGGTTGCTCATGCAAGGACATTTGGTATATAGGACAAACTAAAAGAATGATAAAAACTAGAATCTTAGAACATTTAAAGGATATAAGAAACCTAAACTTATTGAGTCCGGTTGCTAAGCATTTCATGGATACTCATGATGGTTGCAGTGATAGTTTGAGATTTTGCATATTGGGAAAACCTTTTGTCTGTAAGGGAGATGATGTAGTAGGTAAACTGTTAGAATTGGAAACAAGGATGATACTGAAATTCAATACATTGAAACCATTTGGTCTCAATCAGGAGCTGGGCCTTTAATGATGTATAAGAGCATTATCTTGCACATATATTTATTTATTAGTATTTAGGGGATGATATGTACATATATTACTTGGATAGTAATTTATATTTAATCATTAATATGGATATAATTTTATACATAGTATATTATATAAAGGAATAGTAATTTTGTTATGTATATATTTACATTTTGGAATAATGTTTTTTACATACTTATACTAAATAAATTTCATATATATGTGCTGAATAGTTTTATCATAAATGTATAAGATGGTTGAAAACAGTTTAAATAGACTAGAATAAGTAAATGTTACAATTTATGTATAAAGGTCACTTTAAATTTTGAAGTTTAATTGAATTAATTGATCAATTAACTAATTAGTTAAATAGTATAAAATGAGTTCATTTTGAAACTTGAAATGTGATCCTTTGAAGGCGAATGGCCGAGGTACCAGATCGTTGATGTAATAAAGAGCGTTGGTGGAATCTGACTGTTGGTGTGTTTTTGGGCAAAATTGCAGAAGATACCTCCGTTTCATTGCAGGTTCAACCCATTATCAATTCTCTGCACTGCCCTTTGGCTTATCTACTGTGCCCAGCATCTTCACAAAATGCCTGGCACCAGTAATTGCATACTGCAGACAAAGAGGAATCCAAATATACCCATACCTGGATGACTGCCTTATTCAAGCCGAAAGCAAGGACATTCTTTTACAACATCTGGCATTTGTCAAACACCTTCTAAGTTGCCTAGGGTACACAGTAAACGAAAAAAGTGCCCTCACAGAACATAATATTCCTGGGTGCCAGCTTGAATACAACGGCCCAGATGGCTTATCTCACGCCAGACAAACAACAACAACTGACTCAATATTTCAAAATAATGGCAACAAAGACCCAACTCCCTGCAAGAAAAATTCTGCAGGCCTTGGGATTCATGGCATCTTGCATACTACTAATACCATTTGCAAAACTGCATATGAGGAAATTACAATGGTACCTGAAAAGTGTATGGACTCAGCACAGCCACAGCTTGGAAACAATGATACCACTCATTCCCTGCCTTCAACAGGAGTTTCTATGGTGGGCACAGGCATGTCACCTCAACAAGGGTCAGCCTTTCACCTTACCCACAGCCAGGCAAACTATAACAACAGATGCATCGGACTATGTCTGGGGAGCACACATGGCAGGACAGTGCATTCAGGGCAAATGGACTACAGATCAAAGGCATCTGCATATCAATCAAAAAGAAATGCTAACTGTAAAGAATGCACTAACAGCTTTCAAGGACCTCTTACACCCAGGACAACTAATAATGAAGACAGACAATACCACAGTAATGTGGTACATAAACAAGCAAGGGGGTACACACTCCTACCCTCTATGCAGGCAAGCAATGACCTTGTGGAACACAGCACTGACTTACCAAGTTCAATTACAAGCACAATTCCTGCCAGGAAAGAAAAACACATTGGCAGACGACCTAAGCAGAAACATCATGGATCCCCACGAGTGGAAACTGGATCCACAAGTATTTGCAATGATAACTCAAAAATGGGGACGCCCAGACATAGATCTGTTTGCCAACCCCCAAAACTACCAACTTCAAAAATTTTGCACAAGGACATTCCACCCACAAGCTTGGAAAGTGGACGCCCTCACATTCAGTTGGAAAACATTGACAGTGTATGCCTTCTCTCCACTGCCTCTTCTAGCAAAGGTGCTGCTGAAAGTCATATTAGAGAGGCCACAAATGATACTCATTGCTCCAGACTGGCCACGCTAGCACTGGTAGCCAATACTAAGGAACATGGCCCATGGCCCACCATGGATTTTACCACAAATTCCTCACCTGCTCACCCAGCAAGACAGTCAGATTCTACACAGCCAGCTCAAGACTTTAAATCTGGCTGCATGGCAAATCACCTAAACAACCAGCCAACTCCTCTATCTAAAGCTGTTATGGATGTCATTCTGGAGGCCAGGAGGCCCAGCACCAGAAAAGCCTATTCAGACAAATGGAAAAGATTTTGCACCTGGAACCAGGCTAAAGGCCAAAATCCCCTTGAGCCAGACATTCCTCAGATTCTAAAATATTGAATTGAGATGTTGCACAAAGGACTTTCCTTTTCATCTATTAAGATCCACGCCTCAGCGATTTCAGCTGACTACAACACGGATCCTCCCTTATTTTCACATCCACTCTTAAGACAGTACCTCAGAGGGGCCAAGAACATAAGACCGCCCAGGAGAGCACCAACACCAACTTGGGATCTCAACTTTGTCCTGGAAAAGCTTACACTGCTGCCTTTTGAACCAGCTTTCTCAACTGATTTAAAGTTTCTGTCATGGAAAACTGCCGTGCTGCTAGCAATAACTTCAGCCAGAAGAGTCTCAGAACTACAGGCACGAATGGCAGTGGAGCTTTTCATCATTTTTATCAAGACAGAGTCTCTCTACGAACTAACCCCTCCTTTATGCCAAAGGTGGTACCCAGTGTGGCCCTAAACCAAACCATTCATTTACCCACCTTTTTCCCAAACCCTCAGAACAAAGGAGAAAGACTCCTGCACTCCTTGGACATTCACAGGCAACTACATTACTACTTGGATAAAACTAAGGCTTTCAGAAAATCTGACCAGCTCTTTGTATCCTATGCTACAGCATCACAAGGAAAAACTATCTCAAAGCGGACCATTTCAAAATGGATAGGACATTGTATATGTTTCTGCTACACTCATCATGGAAAACCGGTTCCTGCTAGCATTAGGTCCCACTCCACTAGGGCTACAGCTACATCTACAGCCTTTCTCAGGGGGGGGTACCAACTAAAGATATTCTGGAAGCTGCAACTTGGAGTTCAGTGCACACCTTCATCAGACACTATCACTTACCTCTATACTCTAAGTCTAGAGCTGGCTTTGCCACTGCAGTTTTGCAGGGCCTACTAGCTTCTTCAAACCCTGTTTAACTCCACCACCCATCCTTAGCTTTGGGATTCAACCCAAGTGTGATGACTGCAGCAGGGTAACGCGATGAACATAGTACAGTTTTGTACCTACCATAAATGTAGATGTTCGAGTGTATACCCTGCTGCAGCCCAGGTTACCCACCCTCCATCCCCTCTGGCCTAGCTGAACCTTTCTAGGCATTTCTATCTGATACAACCTTTGTGGTGTATTTGCTTATAGCTGAAGGTATGCTTTGTATGTTCTTTACATGTTTTATTAGCAATATGTAGTGACCTCCTATTGGGGGAGCACCTGACACTTGGGCAAGAAAAACTGAAGAAAATGGCATTGGATGCCTCTTATATACCACTGACAACCTGACGTCAGGGAAGAAGCAACAGCAACCAATGCTGGACCAAGACTTTGGAATTTGGGCTGACTGTGGGACCACCTGACAACAGGATAACCCAAGTGTGATGACTGCAGCAGGGTGAACACTCGAACATCTACATTTATGGCAGGTACAAAACTGTACTTTTTTTGTTTGTAGTGTTTGCCATTGAAAGTAAAGAAACTGAAGTCCAGTACAAGATGAATGAGCTTGCTTAACGTTTGCAGTTGTGCCTGTGTACCCTGATTATGTTTCTTAAAAGACTCCATAGCTGCTGTAATACAGTAATTGTGAGGGAGCACTGTGTACAAGGATTCCACATCAATAGTTAATAAAATACTGTCAGCTTGCACTGTAATGTTTTTTTATTTTCTTCAAATAATCCATTGAATCTCTTATGTATGACTTATTCTTTTCTGCTAGAGGTTTCAGCAAGTAATCAAGGCAAATGGCTGCGGCTTCAGTAAGGGAACCTCCACTTGCTACCACCGGTCTATAAGGTGGGTCTTCTCTGTTCTTGTGTGGCTTTGGTATTCCAAAAAAGTAAGGTAAATGTGGGCATGGGCTCCATAAATAATTATAAAGATTTTCAGTGATAAATTTTTCTTCCCATAATGTGGTGAGATTAGTGTTCCATAAATCATATGCTCTTTTTATGTCATCCATGGTAAATAACTCATAAAATCTGTTATCCTCCAGCATGTTCTCTATCTTCTGGTTGCAGACCTGAAGAAGTCTAGAAGGACGAAAGAGATCTTTGTTAACAATAGGTTATGAAAATAGAAATTGATTTTTACATGCAAAATGTATATGTATATATTTGTATATATTTTCTGATTGTCAAATGAACTAAGGTTTATATATTTCCAGCCATGTAGTATATTGTCTTGGATAAAATCACAGACTTAATAATCTACTTAATAATTTGATTAAATAAGAGGTACCACATCATTATAAATTTTATTTAAAGTACATAAGGGTTATATATTATTATGACAGCTACTAGGTAGAGCAGGACCAGCTCGAATGTCACACTGATGGGGGAAGGGATGTGAATTTAACATGTGTACCAATAATACTTTGTTTTACAGCACAATAAACTACACCCATGCCTGATAAAAAGTATATATATATTTAGAAAGTTTGTGAGGAAATTATTACTCTATTTTTGTTTTACTTGGATCACTTGTCTGTATACTTAATAAAGGATTTTCGACTGGAAACAGACTGCCTGCCTTGCTTGGATTACTTAGTAATGCTGTAAAATTATATATTTTCTATTGTTACTTTTTGTTTTGTTTTGACTTAAGACGAGTTTACGTTCGCTACTTCTACTACTATTGTCTGATCTGATTAATATAGGTTCATAGGTTCATAGGTTCATACTAGGCTATCTGCCCGAGGGCATTTACAAGCCTAGCCCATAGTTTTGTGGCTTACGCCACCCCTTTAGTTTGGAGAAACTATGCCCATTATTTTGCTGTGCCTCTGTCGAGCAGTGACACTGAGGTAACCCCTGGGGTATATCTGCGATCTCCCATCCATTGGTCAAGATTCCTCTTGAACAAGGCCAGTGAGGTGCTCTGCCTCACATATACCGGGATTTTGTTCCACAGCATAGGGAGTCTTTGGGTGATGAATCTATCCCTCCAGCACGTCCTATTAATAACCGTGTCGAGGTTTAAGTCTCCCACCCTTGTGGCTCTGAGGGATCTAGATTTTTTGAGGTGAAGCATGTTCATCAAATCTGGGTTTGACATGGCCTTGTATGTCAGGCACAGGTCACCTCTGAGCAAGCGGTAAGCAACTGAATAGAGCTGGAGTTCTTTCAGTCGGGCAGCATAAGACAGATTTTTGAGACCCTTTATCCTTTTGGTGAGGAACTTTTGTGGCCTCTCCAGCTGCTGCAAGTGTCAGGTCAGATACATTCCGAATGGGGCATTGTACTCAATCATTGGTCTGATGAGTGATGAGTATAGGGAGACTATGACCTCCCTTGATCTAGATGTGAATCCCTTCATGATAAGGTGGGCAATGTAGAAGGTCTTCCTAACTACTTTAGCAATATGAGTGTTGAATGAAAGGCTACTGTCAACCTGGGTCCCCAGGTCCCTGATAACTTCTTCTGTGATTAGTGGATTGCCACCTATATGGTAGCTAGGGGTGACCTTGTTTTTCCCGAAGGGTATGACTATGCATTTCTTGGCATTTAACTTTAGGCCATGGCTCTGGCACCAGTTATCCGTTTCTGTGAGACCCTTCTGAAGGATATCTGTGTCAGATGTGTTTTCGACTATGGCGCCCAGTTTGCAGTAATCTGCAAACTTTGTCAGCCATAACCCTCCTGTGTTTGCTTGTACTTCAGAAAAGTAGATGCCAAACAAGAGTGGGCCCAGTTTACAATTACATATGTATTTATTTTACATATTCTTATGTATTACACATTTGTCCATTTGTAAATACCTATATAGGTACACAGTTTAGGATTTCAAGACACTTAGTGCTTTGTATATGTAGTATACAGTATTGGTTTCTTTAACATTTGCTTGATGTTGATTGAAGCAGGCTGTTCCTTATTTAATTGAATAATTTTTGTATTATATTAATGTGGATGTCAATGTTTTGTCATTTCCTTTGAAGAAGTCAAGCATTGGGCTTGTCGAAAAGCGCTTTGGATACCTGTGTCAGTAAAGATTTGATTTTATTCAATTTCTTGTTGGTCGCTGTTTTACGTTTTTTTGCATTAAGAGTGGGCCCAGGACTGAGCCCTGTGGGACACCACTTGTGACAGGCTTTGAGTCTGACATGGCGCCAGCAACTCTGACCCTGTGGGTTCTGTCACTCAGCCAGTTTGCAACCCATCTTGTGATGTATGGGTTTACATTTAAGTTGATGAGTTTTTCAATGATACCCGAGTGAGGTATTGTATCGAAAGCCTTCGCCAGGTCGAGGTAGGCTGTATGGACTGCCTTCCCCTCGTCAATGGCCTTGGTGACTGCTTCGAAAAAGTCAACCAAGTTTAAAAGGCATGATCTGCCTTTGACAAAGCCAAACTGGGTTGGATCCAAGTCTGCAAATTCCCTATGTCTTTATTTATGAGATCCATTATGATCCTCTCCATGGCTTTGCAGATAAGGCTTGTCAAACTAATGGGACGGTAATTTCCAGGGTCGGTGGAGGCACCGCCTTTGTGAAGTGGGACCACAGTCGCTGTGCGCCACTCCCTGGGTACGTATCCGGAGGTCAGACTAAGATTAAACAGCTGTCCTAACTGCGGGTTTAATTCCTCATTGAGTTCGTGGAGCACACAGCCAGGGACACCATCAGGTCCCATGGATGCTGTGTTCTTTGCCTTGGAGAGAGCAGTTCTCACCTGGGCGTTAGAGATGTTTGGGGGGCTACAATCATTTGGTATAGATATCTCTCCTTTGGGGGGGGGGAGAAGTTTGCACTGAACCTGTCAGCCAGTATGTTGGCAATGTCTGTAGGATCAGTAATCTTCACATCATTTTGAACTAATTCTGAGCATATCTGGGAGTTTCCTCCCAGGTTTCTGACATAGCTAAGGAATGCCTTATGGTTGTCGTTTGAGTCCTTAGCTATTTTTCTCTCAAAATTAGCTTTGGATGATTTTATGAGAGCTCTTAGCTTTTTACTTATAGTGATCAGCGGTGTCTTACCTTTTAAGGATTTTGCTCTATCTTGTAGTAGCTTTCTCCTTTTGTTGTAGAGTTTGTTTATGGCTGGGGTCCACCAGACTGGACGCTTGCCTTTGGTACAAAGAGTCTTTGTTTTGCTTGGGATTGCCTGATCCATGCAGCCCTGCAGGTGCTGGTAGAAGGCATTTGTAAGTGATTCAGTGGTTTGAGTAATGTTTACCGCCGGCTCGGGGGCCTTAAAGGAGACCACACTAGTCTTTGGAAGTGTGAAATCGGCTTTCGAGAAGTTCTTTACTGTGGTCTTTTTTATTTCGGGTGGGGGCGCGATGAGGACCTCCAGCGAGATTAGTTTGTGATCTGATCTCACCAGTGAGGGGTATACTTCCGGTGTTGAACATTGTGCTCCCATGTTCATGATGATGAGATCAAGTATGTTTTCTCCTCTTGTGGGGATGGTGACTAGTTGTTCCATGGCATTTGAGTTTATGAATTCCAGGAACTTTTGGGCTAGAGTGTTTGGGCTTGAGTAGTGTTCCCAGTCTATATTAGGGTAGTTGAAGTCACCTAGTATGATGGTGTTCGGAGATACATTTATCCCCTCCAGTGTTTTCAGGAAAGCCATGTGAGGTTCCTGAGTTTGCGAGGGTGGCCTGTAACATGCTACAAATTGCAGAGCAGACTTGCCTATGGTTAATTGCACCTGGATGGTTTCCGATGCATCGTGCGTTGCCACCAATCTTGAGGTGTGGGTGTCCTTGATGAATATGGATACCCCCCCCCCTCCTTTCTTGGTATTGTCCGGATTTTGGGGCTGGAACACATGATATGAGGTAAAACCTGATAGTGCTGGGGTGCTCTCAGGAGCTTTGAACCGGGTTTCTGTCACAGCACAGACATCAATGTTCTCCATACTGAGAAGGGCCTCGAGTGCGTGCATCTTGAGGTTGAGACTTCTGGTATTGAGCAGCATTACCCTTAGTTTTTTTTCTTTGTTGTGTTCTAGGGTGGTAGGTTTAGAATTTGAGCCTTGCCTAAAAAAGGCACTATGGGGGTGGCAAGAGCCTTTGCCAAAATCCGGAATCCCAGGGGTGACAAGTGCAAGCCATCCCTTGCAAAGCAGCGTGGCTTCTCCAGCATGTCATCCCAGGCAGACAGACATTGGATCCCCTTTGAATGACACCAGAGTTTAAGCCAATTGTTAAAACTGATCATCTTATCTCTGTATTGTGGCATCATTCCTGGTGAAGGTAGGATACTGCTCAAGGTCAGGCTCATACCTGCTTGGGCTACATAATCAGAGAGCTCCTCAATGTCTCTTTTCATGTAGTCCAAGGAGGTACATCTCAGGTCGTTTACACCAGCGTGGACAATGATTGAGTCGTACTTGTACCTGCTGTTGAGAGACCTGAGTGCTTGCGTTATGTGGCGGATTCTAGCACCCGACAGGCAGCTTACTGTGACCTTCTCCTTACTCAGTCTGGTGAGCGGGACGTCAGTGTGTCTGACTATGGAGTCACTAATGACTAGTGTGTCTGGCATTGTGTTTGGCCTTAAGGGCTGTGACTGCTTGACACTCTGACTGTGTGGTCTATGTGTTGCAGGTGTTGTGTTCTGAGGTGGTAGTTGTTTGGGTGTCTGCTTTGGTGGCCTCTGCTGTTTTGGTAGATTTTGATCAGAGCCTCCGAGTATGTCTTTGTGTGTTCATGTGTATGATTTGAGGTTGTGATGGTATTATGTGAGACTGGGTCTATAGTGTGTGTGGTTACCTTCTCCTCCTGTCTGGTCTTGCCAGTCCTATGTTGAGAGAGCTCAGCCTCCAGTTTGGCCGTGTAGTTGCATCTCTCGCATGTATTTGTGTTTTGTGGGAGGAGGAGAGGGTTGTCTGTGTACATGAGGCAATTGTAACATTGCCTCAATATTCCCAGGTTCACCAGCTGAGCAGGAGAGGACATTAGCAACTGATCCCTCGACATGCTAGAAGGAATAGACAAAAAACTTAAAAAGGGTTCCGGGGGATGTGGGTGACCGAGAAATGGGGTTTGCCTTTTTGGGGTACTATCTATAACAAGAGTGCTGAATCAAGGTGATAAGTACTGTAGGAGCAAGTGCTGGGCTATACAGATAGAGAATAGTCTACTTTGGAGTCAAGTAGAGATAATTTTTAGTTATAGGATACACTAATTAGAACAGTAGTATAGTTTGAGGAAGGTAATTTTAAGGGAAAATTTGAAGAGTGGACTTTAGGTAGCATGAATAGTTTAAACCTGATTAACCGGTGCTGCCCTAGTGTGCAACGGTGGCAGCTCCGCGCTAAAGCGCGCTTTATAGCAGGGGGCTGGAAAAGACAGGAAATGACCCAAAATGGCCAATAAACTACAAGTTACTGCCTTAAACCACTCCTCTAAGGACAAACAGGCAGCTCAGTACTCCCCACTCTCACTGGTGAGTAAAGAAACTTCCCCCTGACCAAACAAGGAAAATGGAGAAACACAGGAACCAAGACAAAGCCCAGGGATCAGCAAAATCTGGTCTCTGGAACACTAGCTAGGAAAGTATGGAAAAACAAAGATATTTTTTTGTTTTTTTTCAAGATTTTTTTACAGAAAGGCAGAAAACACAATAAATGCTATAATTTTCGATTAAATGCTATCAAAAGCTAGTACACTTGAGTGTATTAGCCTGTAATTTAACTTTTAGGCAAAACTTAAATTAGCAAGTGCAGTAAACAGTTTTAGCTTATAAAGACAGTAAAAACAGTGCAAACTTCGATAAAACAAGCAAAAACAGTGGTCGAAAGTTTCAAAAGGTCGAAAAAGCCAAGAAAAATACTTAAAATCTGGAAAGGTAGTCTTTTCTGGTCTCTGCTGCTACAGGAACACTGCTGGCCACCACGAGGAGCTGTGCTGAGTTCTCAATAGCTGGAAAAGCCCACCAAAGCGCGCTTTATAGCAGGGGGCTGGAAAAGACAGGAAATTACCCAAAATGGCCAATAAACTACAAGTTACTGCCTTAAACCACTCCTCTGAGGACAAACAGGCAGCTCAGTACTCCCCATATACAGTGATTAACTAGAAATATATGGACTGAAAAACTTCCACACAGAGAAGTTTCTTACACTGTTTTGTTTTTGGACCCACTACACATTAGTGAGTTGTTTTGAGACTTCAGGGATACCACGGAGATTACTTGTTTAATGTAGCTTTGTTCCAGACTGCTGAAAATAAGATTCTAAAATGTATTTCCTTGACTTACATTGAAGAACATCACTTTGTAAACTGGTTTTTTGTTAGTCCTAGAGCTATTTTCCTAACTGATATATTATTCTACTTAGTAACTGTTACCCAAAACAGGCCAGCAAACTTCATGAAAAGCAAACCTCAAAAAAAAAAAAAAAAAACAAGAAACCAGGATGGTGCACACATGCCAGTATCATACAGAAATTCAGCTGGGGCTTCCATTTCTGACAGGAAAAATGGACTTTTTCATTCAAATGTTTAATGCTATACTATTGTAGAACAGAAAGGTCAACATTTTAGTAAAAGAAAATTGTCAGCACTGGAACAAAAAATAAGAAATGAATCTTCTTGGATTTACATATATGAAAAAAATAGACAAAGCTGAGTTCATTGAACTCTTCACAGCAAGAATTATCTTTTAAAAATCCTATGAATTTCCACATCTTTACCAAATTTGTCACTAAAGTAGAGCAGTGTTAGAGAAGAAAAACAGATTATATCCCAGGTAGATCAGTGTTAGATAAGAAGAGACTCTATCCAAGACAGTTGGAACAAAGAAAAAGGCATCTTCTTTAATGCTGAATCCAGCAGTAAGGTACACAAATCAAATAAATGGAAAATTCATAAATTATTTTGGTAGTAAGCTGAAAGATGGAGAGCATGCTTGACAGTCAAATTAAAAGATCTTGAAAACAGAGAGATAAGGAGGGACTTAAGGATATATAGTATTCATGGGAAGACAGCAGTAGGTGACTATTTATTTTTTAATATCTTGGTTACCTAATCCTAACATTGGGGGGTGTAGGGGGACATAGCCCCCCACTTAGCTTGGGTATATATTGTCTTCTGGAAAGAGTTAGTCACTGATGCTGTAAGTATGCATGTCTATGGTTTAAAATGTATTGTTTTCAACTATAATATAAACCCAAACTAGGTGGGGAGCTATGCCCCGCACCCCTCATCACCTATATATACTGACTCCAGGATCGCACTACACTGGGATAAAGGGCATATACCTTTTAGTTGGCTTACAGTACTCTACACAGTACCATAAATACTAACTGCAGTTCAGTGAAATGAGATTCAGTGAAATGAATTTTCAGTAATTTCAGCTTTCAGCGATTTGGTCAGGGTGAATTCAAATTCAGTGAAATGAGCTTTCAGGGAAACAGAGTAGATATATATATATATATATATATATATATATATATATATATATATATATATATATATATATGGAGAGATAGAGAGAGAGAGAGAGAGAGAGAGATGTAGATATAGATTTACTGATATATATATATATATATATATATATATATATATATATATATATATATATATATATATATATATATATATATATATATATGTGTGTGTGTGTGTGTGTGTGTGTGTGTGTGTGTGTGTGTGTGTGTGTGTGTGTGCCTGTAAGAAAATAGAAGATGATACCACGGCAAAACATATTTATTAAAATTCCAACGCACTAAAAACAAGAGATGAGCGCTTTTGGCTTTTCGCCTTCTTCAGATCTGTATTTACACATCCTATGCTCAGTTAAATACTAAAATCATCCAATAAAATTCAAAATACATCATCACTAACATCATTTCTTATGGAAGTTACATCATCACCGACATAATTTCATATGCAGATTTCACTCCTGTTAATCACATAGGCAAAAAGAGAGGTGTGCCCAATGAGTGTCATCATCTAAGCCGTCGCCTTCTCAGAATAGGTTTCATAGGTAACGCCTCATTAAGTCCTGGTGCTTTATCTGCCTTCAAGTCAGCAATCCATTTAGTTTCTTCAAGTTCAGTTAGACCTTTAAGACCCCTTCTTCTCATACTGGGATCTATTACTTGTAGAGCCATAAAATAAAAAAATATGATCTGTATTCAGGCTGATATGTTTGTACAGCGCATTAGTAAGAACTTTATGTTTAATATCCCTTATATGTGCCTGTATCCTAACCTTGAAAGGGCAGTTCATTTTGCCAAGATAAAAACATGTACATTTCATACACTTGGCAACATATATAATGTTATTTGAGGTGCAATTCACAAATGCTGGGGTTTTATATAGCTTCCTTGAGACTGGATGTTGGAAATTCTAACCTATTAACAAATACTGGCATGCCGTGCACTGCCCACATTTAAAAGTCCCATGTCTCTGTGAACATGTATGGTTCATTTTCAACTTATCTCCACATAATAATTGTTTCAAGTTCTTTCTGATTTATAACAGAACCTCTGTGTATCTCCTACTATGTGTCGTATAGATTCATCAGATGTCAATATTCACCAATTTTTCCTGATCACATCACATATTTGCTTGGCATCTTTACTATAAGTCAACATGCATCGAATACTGTTCTGTTCTTGTTTCTTTGCTATTACTATCACTTACGTATGTATTAACTCTGTGAAAATATGGTTTGCCTTTGCTATCTCTTAGCCCTTGTATACTTTCCATAGTACTATCAATTTCTCTGGCTTTATACCCTCTCTGTACCAGTTCTTTAGTTTCCACAACACTTCCTTCATAAACACTGTTCATGATAGTCAATCTGGACTGTCGAAGATATCTATTTTTAACCACCTGTGGAAATCTGTGGCATGGATGCATACTATTACGATGTAATGTCCTGTTCTTCCAGCATCCTTTTCTAAAGGTTTGGGTCTGTATATTTCCATGTCCATTCTTCATCATAGTGACATTCAGAAAGTAAATGTGACTGGTTGAGTTACTGACCTCAAAGTCCAAAAATTCAGTAGTGGTTTTAAGAAAATTGTTCCATTTCATCTTCTGTTTTCTTACACTTGGATTCATTTTTCATGAATGATTTTACTGCTTTACTTGGATTCATTTGTTCATATACATAAATATATATATATATATATATATATATATATATATATATATATATATATATATGTGTGTGTGTGTGTGTGTGTGTGTGCTGTGTAGGTTATGTCCTTTCATCTAAAACTCAACGTATGGAAAGATAACCTATTGAACACAACTATCTAAACTCATTTCATCTAAACCAGCAAAAACTAAAAAAAAAAAAAAAAAAAAAAAAATTTGCAGGCAGCACATCCCCTGGCACCTCCAGGTGGGGGATCCATCCCCATATCCAATAACTTATATATAACAATTCCACAATCGCACTACAATGGAAGAAGGAAAAAACAGAAGTACACCACCAGCTTGCGCAATCCGGTACACTAAAATAATTACATTACTTATAAATCTGGAAGAAAACTTATACAGTGATGAAAAAAACATAAACTTTACTTATTATTAAAGTTATATCCGGTAAAATGTTTTTCATATCATTCGATAAAATGTGATTATAAGTGACTGATAAGTAGAAATACACCTAAATTGGTTGAATGACCACAATGTCAGTGACCAGAATATCAAGGTATTCACATTGAAACACGCAATGTCAACCTGTTCTTTGCATGTTCCATTAATTTTTCTGGAGTGGGCTAAACCAAATGCAAGTGTTTAGCCCCCCTGCACCCCCATACCGCCTGCTAATTATATATACCAACTCCAAAAACCCACCATCCCTTGGGAAAGAGAATATTCCCCTAACTAGAGATTGGTGATCTTGCACATCTGTTGACCATTTGCTTCAGTTGAAAAACTGAGGTCACCTTTGAGGTTGTGTATCATATACTCGTACATATCTAGCTATCTATATATATATATATGTATACACACGTGCGTACGTAAACTTATAATTACAAGTGTTCTACGAAAAGATCTAACCACAACTGATCTAATGATAGTTTCCAGCACATTCTACCAGTTGTGACTCTGAAAATAAAGAAAGTTTCTGATTGTTTTGACTCCGATATTTTGATGTTATAGTTTGCCTTATCACAGGGTGTTACATTGTGAGGGTTGGTGGTGGACTTTCCATGCTTTTTTTTTTCTTTCTTCAATTGTAGTATTCTTAACTTCCGTCATAGCGTTATATATGAGCTGGAGTGCACAGGGCTTGTCCCCTGCAAAATAAACAAATAAATAATAAATAAATAAATAAATAAAATACAACAAAAAATAAATTTTTTGACAAATCAGAAAGCAGTACTTCTGGAAATCGAAGAATATTGACATTGGGTAAAACAATACAAATTGCTTTAGCTATTAGATTTAAATGACGTGAAACATAATTTGGAATCTGATTGTTCAGAATGCAGACATTACTCATATGTATTTGATAAAAACACAGATTACTGGTGTCTATAAAGCTTTTAAAGGGCTCCTTGCCTACTATCAGATCACAACACCTTCATTTTTAAATTGAGAATCAGTTAGTAATGTCGGTGATTGCAATAAGGAAAACTGCTTGTATAAGAAAGATAAAGGATTTTAGGAGTGGCTACATAATATAATTTTTTTGCATATAACTAAATGATGATGACAAAGTGAATAAATCTGTCCTAAAGGACTCCTTGAAATCACTTTGTAAACAATGACATAGGTACACATACATTAATAGAGAAACATAACTTTTATTAGGTTCATGCATAACTCATTATATATATGCTTTATTTTAACAACTAAATGACAATGGCAGAGTGGATACATGTGCTCTAAAGGACTCCTTAAAAATCACATTTTAAACATCTTTATTAAATTCTCACTTTTCAACAATGACATAGGTACACATACATTAATAGAGAAACATAACTCACCTTACGTGCTAGAATTCTACTTCTAGCTGGTGACATACACCCTAATCCAGGTTCCTCCACATCACTACCTACTTCTATCTAAACAACATCCTTCTCTTCCATCCCCACCTCCTCAGCCCCCTCTTTAACCCCTCTCCTCCTCCCCTAAAACTTATCAGTTTTATGTATAAACATACAAAGTCTACTAAACAAAACCACTGTACTTCACACTTGGATTTCTCATAATAGTCCACATACCTTAACCTTGTCTGAAACCTGGCTAAAACCCCAGATCTCAAACAATGACATTTTACCCCCAGGCTACAATATTTACTGCCAGGATAGAATCTTAAATAAAGCAGGTGGTGTAGCCATACTCTAGTCTAAACAACTGAACCTCTCCTCCTTATCCAGTCATTCACCTGATTTTTACTCCGTTGAACATTTAATACTAAACTGCCATATAAACACCCACTATTGCCTCCATCTATATCCTACCCGGCAAAAACATTCCTATTCTTAAAAACATACTGTCATGGATCTCACAAAACATTCCCAATGAAACTGTAATACTGGGTGATGTGAATATTGACTGGAAACCACTAAGTGCAAACTCCCATGTCCATAGCATCAGTCTCTTTGGATTTACTAATCCCAACCTGACTCACTTGAATAAACATTCTAACTCCTGGATATTGACTACTGACCCACACTTTTGTCACAACCCCAGTACACTTCCTGATACCTTAAGCAACCACCTACCCATCTATACCCTAAGACATTCTCCACAACTACCCAGACCTCATCTTTACAAAGACTGCCATAAACTCTCTAGCTTCAATGCCACAACATTTAATGAAAGACTTTCATCAATAAACTGGTCCTACTTACATAGCCTTCCCCTTAATGACACAGTGCCAAAATTCAACAACATATTCTTAGACATTCAAAACACACTAGCACCCCTTCAGAAAATCAAAATAAAATCTAATTATGCTCCTTGGCTTACAAAAGACAATCATTCTCTTATTCATCAGCGAGATTCTGCTTGAAAATTTGGCTAAAATCCAAATCCCCCCACTCACCATCAAATTTTTAAAGAACTCAGAAACCAAACAAAACAAAAAAAAAACATCTACAATGACAAGAAAAACTTTTACTATAAGAACCAAACTAGCCATCACTCTAATCCCAAAAATTTCTGGAGAACTGTCAGCTCTATCCTTCACCCCAGAAGCCCTCAAACGCCTAATCCTTACCCTAACAATTCCACACAGGACACTGCCTCCAGCCTTAACCATTACTTCATTGATACTATCAATAAACTGACCAGCACTGACCAGAACTTCAACACTACTATCCCTCCCCAAGTACTTTCTAATCAATCCTTCTTCTCTCTTGAACCTATACCCACCACATATATAAAATCTCTCCTTGAAAAACTAAAACCATATTCTCCTTCTGCTGATATTCCACCCCCTCCTTCTCAACCTGCAACTGACTCTATAGCCTATCCGGTTTCAATGCTTATTAATAGATCAATTTGTGAAGCTACTGTAACTGATATCTGGAAATCTTTCTAAGCAATACTCCTACACAAAGAAGGCAACTCCACTGATCCATCTAAAGTTAGAGCCATAGCTATATTCTCCTCCTCTCAAAAATCCTGGAAACGTATACACATTCAGCTTCTCAAGTTTCTTATCTAAGAAAACCTTTTGACACCTATCCAACATGGTTTCCTTCCAAACCATGGTACTACTACAGCCTTTTATCTTTCACTCATACAATAGCTGAAGCCCGTGATAACAACAAACGTGTCTCATGTCTAGCCTTAGACCTATCAAAAGTCTTTAACACAGTAACCCATTCTAAACTCTTAACCAAGTTAGCCAACCTTAATCTCTCAGCGTCCACACTTGAATGGTAATCCAGCTACCCCTCAAACAGACTGCAATCTGTGAGATGGCATTCCTCCTGCTCTCCCTTCCTACCCATCCATACAGGTGTTCCCCAGGGTTCCATCTTGGGACCCCTTCTATTCAGCATTTTCACTAATGACCTCCAAACCACTTGCTATCACTCCTCTCTCATTCAGTATGCAGAAAATTCTGCACTCATCTCTTCTTCTGAAGGTATCTCTCAACTTCACACTCTTACCCAAAACTCTCTTCTCTCTGTTGAAAGATGGCTCACTGAAAATCAGCTCATTTTAAATCCTAAAAATACTAAACTTTTACTCTTCTTTTCCCCAAATCACTTTCACTTCTCAAACCCACCACTTCCATCTCTTCTTAAAATAAAACCAGCATTAATGTAGAATCCCACACAAAGCTACTTGAAATGATAATAGATGTTCAATCAAAATTTGACATCCATGTCCAACAATCCATTAAAAAAAAATGGGTCTCCTCTATAGGAACAAAAAATTCCTAACTCTAGACTCTCCTTGTCTCAAGCTTACTTACTTACCAGCTTTCCCTATGCTGCCAAAATCCTTACAAACCTTCAGTCTTCCTTAATTACTAAGCTGGAACAGGCATATAATAAAACTGCAACATTTGCTGAAAACCTACCACATACCTCTCACCACTGCATAACACTAAAGAATCTACAGTGACTTGAATTCCCCTACCAATTTCAACTTTCACAACTCCACATTACTAGCTGCTTACTCAACAAATCCTCAGCCTCACCCTCCTTAGCCAGTCTTGAATCTTAACTATACCCCTATGTGCCCATTCCGTAGCATAGACCAATTTCTTCAAATATACAAACCCAATAAATCTACTGAGAAAGTATTATACACATACTCAATATTTCATAACTGGAACAAACTCCCACTCAACATAAGAAGCATTATACACTCTACTAGTTTCAAAAAAGAATTAAAAAATTGTCTAGCTAAATCATGGATGTGCCCTTGTCATGACCCCATGTAAAGCCTTAACTCTTCTTCTATTGATTTCCTCCCCTACTTCTACCTGCTAACACCTTTAGGAGGTTAAGGCGTAAACAGCTTTACCCCCTATTCCTTTTTTTTACTCAAATGATTTTTATTTTGATGAAATAACACAATAATTTGATACATTCATAACATTCAATAACTATGTACAATATTTACATTCAGCCTGACAAAAAGGATTTAGATAATAATATATGTAAATAAATAATAACTTAATATGTTAACTATGGTTGTTAGGAAGAGTTTGATTCCAGCTGTAAGGTATCAATCAAATCCCAAACTTTCCTCCACGGATTATTAACCAATGGCTTAGGAAAAGTTCTTAGCTCTTTAGTTCTTGTCTCCATTAGTATACATTTCTTCAGTGAAGACAGGAATTCCTCCATAGTGGGTGCTACATTAGAGTTCCATCTTCTGGTATACATTTTCTATCTATAGCTAACATGGTCCATAACAAATACAGGTCATCTTTCTTCATATGATTACTATTAATTACATTCAATAACAGGTTCATAGATAAAATTAAAGGTTTTGTCAAAACAAATGTATCCATATAGATTGCTTGAAAAAAATTGTTAATCTCGTTCCAATATGTTTTAATATTGGTACAGTCATAAAAAAACATGAGACCAGTCTGCATTGGTAGACAGATGACATCTCCAACACAACTTTTTGTTTGAGGAGTTTATTTTTGAAAGTTTCTCAGGTGTCAAACAGGATCTGTGTAGAAATTTCCAGTGGAAAATCCTCCAGAATTGTGAATGGGAAGTTAGTTTAACTGAAAGTAAGATGTTTGTTTTGTCTTCCATTGATAATGATATTTGAAACCCTTTAGTTAGATATTGCCAATAAGAAGCTTTAGGAGCTGTCTTATAAACAATTAAAGCATTATATAGATATGATAATTAATTCTTAACATTGGTTTTATAGGTTTATAGGTTTATAGGTTCATACTAGGCTATCTGCCCTAGGGCATTTATAAGCCTAGCCAGAATGTGTTTGGCTTTCGCCACCCATTTTAAATTTATTTTGCTATGCCATTTTTCGAGGTTAGTATACTGTGCCTCTATCTAACAGTGACACAGAAGTGATACCCGGGGTAAACCTACGATCTCCCATCCACTCATCAAGATTCCTCTTGAAGAGAGTCAATGAGGGACTCTGCCTAACCTGGACTGGGATTTTATTCCAGAGTGAAGAGAGCCTCTGGGTTATGAATCTGTCCCTCCAGCATGTCCTATTTATTTCAGTGCTGAGGTTCAAGTCTCTCGAGCGCGTAGCTCGATGGGATTTGGATTTTCTGAGGTGCAGCACGTCCATTAATTCCGGGTTGGACATGGCTTTATACGTCAGGCACAGATTGCCTCTGAACAGGCGGTATGCCACTGAGTAGAGCTGGAGTTTCTTTAACCGGGCAGCATATGGCATCTGTTTGAGCCCTTTGATCCTCTTGGTGAGGTACTTTTGGGGTCTTTCCAGTTGCTGCACGTGTCTGGTAAGGTACATCCCAAAAGGGGCATTGTGCTCAATTATGGGCCTGATGAGGGATGAGTAAAGAGGCACGATGACCTCCCCTGATCTAGATGTGAATCCCTTCATGATTAGGTGGGCTATATAAAATGTTTTTCTAACCACTTTGGCCACATATTATTATATAGAATTTCAAAAATCCAAATTATAATTTTCGGTACGGTTTTGAAGGATGAGTTATTTACTATTCTACATAGATCCCAGTCATTGGGAGATAGCCCATAGGTTGACAATATATGTTGTGTGTTCAAAGCTTCTTGATTTTCTATACATTGCAGCCAACAAAATAAATTCCTGTTCTCCCATAATCCAAAAATCTCTCTATGCGTTTTATCAGGGAAGTCTCTTGTAATAGTAAATGGTACTAGAAATGTATATCACAGTTTTATATCTAAGTTTGTGCTAATGAATTTTCTAAAAAACATCAAAATTATAATTTATTAGTGTTAGTTTAGTTAATTTAGTTCCGCTGTGGTGGTGCTGCGGTAGCGTTGTCGCCTCACAGTAAGACGCTGTCCGGTTCGATTCTCAGCTAGAGCGTCTTCTGCGTGGAGACATGTGTGAATGGGCGTACCTTCACTGAAGGTTGTGCGTCAGGGCTGGTAACTCGGCACGTAAAAATCAACTACCAATCATTAGCGGACCGGAGTTCCACTGTGGCGACCCCTAACTGGGAAAAGCATAAAGACACAAACAAACAAGTTTAGTTAATTTAGTTGTGTTATATTGTAAATTTATACTTAAATAGTACCATATTTTGTTATCTTGCCAGTTACTAAATTATTTTTTGATAAATAATTTTCATATATTAGTATTATAGAATGTAGCTGTTTCCAATTGGAAGAATTATCTGGGATTTATCCAATTTATCACTATTTTAATTGTAGATGCCTTTATATAAGTTTCAATCTCCGGGAATTTTAACCCCCCCCCCCTTGTTTCTGATGTGATGAGTATATGCCACTCTATTTCTTTTAGGATACCATAGGAATTTTATCAAGACTGAAGTAATTTCTTTAAGTTTTTTTTTCTGAGCCCCTATTCCTTATGTAATAAGAACATGTATAAAGTTATTCCCCATGTGTTGGACTATTCTATCTACCATTGTTGTGTTTATAATTTTTTGGGATTTTCTCAAATTTGTAAACTGTTATATATTCTTGTATCTTTCTTTATTTTTACTTTGCTTATTTTCATAAAATTTGTATAAGTATCTGGAGCTTTTCTCCTCGGGTCTCCACTGAAAATGGGCTTCAGCTCATTTGGACCAAACTGGTTAACAAATGTCAAATAAATAAATAACTAAATAAATAAATAACTTTTATTACGTTCATGCATAACACATTACATATATGCTTTCTTTTTAACAACTAAATCTTAATGGCGAAGTGGATAAATCTGTCCTAAAGGACTCCTTAAAATCACATTTTAAACATCTTTTTTAAATTCTCACTTCTAAACAATGACACGGTACACATACATTAATAGAAAAACATAACTTTTTTATTACGGTCATGAATTACATATTATATATTTTATTTTTAACAATTATCATTCACTCCAACATTAATTAAACTGAACAGTTCCTTCCTTCCCTCGAACTCCTCTTCGTAAACATTAGCCTGCATGTATGATTCCCACAAATTCCATTTATTTCTATGTAATTTGCTCCTATCATTTACTAAAGAGCCCACTTCCAGTTATTTTATTTCTTTTATAATATTCAGTAATTTTGTTACTGTTAGTTGAGATTTTGATTTCCATTTTCTAGAAATTGTTTTTTCAGTAACCATTTACATTAAACTTAGTAAGGCCTTAGCATGTCTGTGCAATTCAGATCACATATCCTTGGCTCAAAAAAAATCTCCTCAGTTACAAACATATGCCTCCCATCATTTCTTGTTACACTCCCATCTCTCCGAAAACATATTGCCAATTACCTCTGTCTTTCCCATCACATCTCCAGCATTTGCCGTCGATTTAGTGTATAAAATTTGTTTGGGTATACAAATACCATTGCAAATACTTCTAAACAAAAATCCTAAACATTCTGGACATTCTTGCAAACTTGGGAGCAATACAGATATCCTTCTGTTATTTCTTTGTAAAGTGCCTTTCCAGCCTTTCTTCCCAATTCTGTCTAACCTCCTCTGATTGATTCTGATGGTTATCCTGCAATATTCTGCATTCCCTACTAAGTTTCCCTTCTGAAATGAGTTATAGTAATAGCTTCTGTTCTATACTCAGACACAAACTCTGTCAGAGCTGATCTTTCACTTAGCACTCACTTTACTGACTCTACTCCAACATCATTCCCTGGACTGGACTAATCTGCAGTCCAAACCTTTGCTTAGCCACATCTCTCTCTCTCGCTCTCTCTCGCTCTCTCTCTCTCGCTCTCTCTCTCTCTCTTTATTGTTTTTCCCTCATTACCTATTTGCATCTATTACCTTGAATCCTTTGTTAATTTTCTCCAGTAAATTCTAGCCCCTCTTGACTATTTTCTGTACTCCTTCTTGCAGACATCCCTATTGGCAGAATCTCCTTTCTTCATTCCCATGTTGCCTTAGTTCTTAGAATACTCTCTGCTACTTTATGAATATAATATTATGTATAGTTGTGGTTATTCTCCTTAAGGACCTACATCTAAAATCCTAGTCTCTCCTTATTTTGCACCCACCCCATTTTATCATCATTCCTTTCCAGTTTGATTTTTTTACTTTCTGTTTGTGTTTTATATATATATATATATATATATATATATATATATATATATATATATATATATATATATTTAAGCCTTTACTGAATAACTTTAATGTATCCCTGCAAATCAAATAATTCTAAACCACATTTTCTGTGGGTAGAATCGACTTATCTTACTTAACTCTTGCCCTCTTCTTTAAAATCACTAATTTGTTTTAAAATGAAACCAAATAATGGCATAAATAATTAATTAAAATACAACAGAATCTGTATTAGGTAAATCTAAAAGCACAAAAAAGGGGAAAGTACATTTTTGGTTGAAAATCATTAATCAAACAATATCACATCATTTCAAATCATAAAACTAATATTGCACTACAGAAAAATAAGCTTCATTCATACTCCATTGTGCCAAAATGCTTATACAGCCTGGTGGTTTACCATAAAAACTGTGAATGTGAAATTGTCTAAACAAGTAACATAACATCCGAACTCCAAATGCTGTGTCATTGAACACCACTATTCTGGACAGTGTAATTCTACCCCTTCTTGACCCATGTTAGCAACTGGTTTTAGGCATGGAGAGGTCAAAAATGTTGCTGTTCATGGTATTTTTGGCAATTGAGCATTTTGGCAGTTCAGATTTCTCATAAGTGGGTCAACAATGTGAGGAAACGGTGAAGTGCAATCAAAGTTTTGATAGCAAACCCAGCATGGCTTGTAGATCAAATTTAATTGCAGGATCTAATCAGATAAAAAACATTCAGACTATAAGGTTGGGGGAATTATTTCTGGCATTAAAGACATTTGTCTGTAGATAATATGGTAAAATTAGCAAGGCAATAAATAATATACATTAATGTATGTTTTCTTAACAAAAATGTGGCCAAAATGTTAACAGATGAAAACATTACAAATTACAAAAGCATGTAATTACTACAGAAATAACAGATCAAATTCAAAATATAAAGAATAATAATGGTGCAGTTGTAAATAGAATTACCCCAGAAATATAGAAAACATTCCCAAATAAAGCCATTATCCTAATACAAGATGGGTTTGATTATGCAACAGTCAAAAATAATATTCCTCTATTATGGAAATATAATGTTGACAGCACCAACATTAAGGCAATATAAATACATAGTTCACTGTACTTCCTGTAGACCAGTTTCTTTATTTAGGTTCATTGGTTTATAAGAGGTTACTAGGCTAATGGCCCTAGGGCCTTTACAAGCCTAGCCGTGTAGAAAACCCATGTACCCTAATTGACCATAGTTAGATGGTCATTGTTTGCAGAGCAATTCTATGATCAGTATCAACTACCCCTGTCCATGAGGGATATATGTCCCACTCCCAGAGTGAATTTATGGCCAACCATCCAATTGTCAAGGGTGCGCTTAAATAGGGTCATTGAGGAGCTTTGCTTCAAGTGAATTGGGATCTTATTCAATAGGAGGGGCAATCTCTGGCAGATACAGCTAACCCTCCAGCATGTTCTGTTGATGTCACAGGCTAGGCTGAAATCCCTGGAGTGAGTGACTCTTGTCCCATTTGATTTGCGGATGTGCAGCATTTCCATTAGGGCAGAGTCAGAGACTGCACTGCTGGCCAGGCACAGGTCGCCTCTCAGCAGCCTGCATGTTACAGATTACAGTGACAGGGCTTTCAATGTATTTATGGAAGTCACATTTTGGAGGCCCTGGTTTCTATTGGTTAGAAACCTCTGTGGTCTCTCCAGTTGCTGCAGGTGTCTGGTGAGATACACACAGAAAAGAGCATTGTGCTCAATTAGTGGTCTGATAAGGGCTCAGTATAGCGGAGTTATGACCTCCTTGGTGTTGGATGCAATGCCCTTATTTATGAGATGCACAATGTAGAAGACTTTCCTTACCACTATGGACACATGGTGATCGAAGTTTAGATTGCTATCAACTAGGGCAGCACAGTGGTGCAGTGGTTAACATTGTTGCCTCACATCAAGAGGTTCACCGGTTGATTCTTGACTGGGATGTCTTCTGTTAGGAGTCTGCATGTCCTCCCTGCATTCAAGTGGGTTTCCTCTGGGTACTCTGGTTTCCTCCCACATTCCAAAGACATGCATATGGAGCATTTCTCCTAGGGCCTCTGCTGAAAATAGCCTCTGTCCTAGTCGGACTTTCCCGGTCAACAAATAATTAATAAATAATTAAATAAAAATTTGTGTTCCCAAGTCTTGCACCACTGGGTTTGAGCTTAGAGGGGATCTGTCTGTATCATATATAGCAGGGACTACTTATTTGCCAAAAGGAATAATGAGGCAATTTTTTGCATTCAGTTTTAGTCGATGACTTTGGCACCAATCATTTTTCTGCATCTGCCCCTTCTGTAATATGTTTACATCGTTGGGTAACTCAGTGATTGTACCCGGTTTACAGTCATCTGCAAACCTGGAAAGCCTCAGTCCATCTACTTTCACCAGAACTTCAGAGAAATGGATTCCCAACAGTAAAGGACCCAATACAGATCCTTGTTGTACCCAACTGGTAACTGGTCCACTGCTAGAGGTGAACTCCCCCAACACTGACAGTGTGCATTCTGTCAGTGAGCTAGTTAGATACCCATCAAGTGACATATGGGTTAATCCTCAGTTGGGAGAGTTTCTCAATGATCCCTGAGTGGGGGAGTGTGCCAAAAGCCTTGGCTAAAGCAAGATAGGTGGTATGTACTGCTTTGCCCTCATCCAGGGCTTTGGTGACATTCTCAAAGAAGTCTAGCAGGTTTAATAAGCAAAATCTGCCCTTGACAAAACCAAACTGGATCAGGTCAAGAGTTTGAAGGTCACCTGTGTCCTTGATGGTAAGGTCCATTGTGATTCTTTCCATGGCCTTGCAGATAAGGCTGGTTAGGCTTAAGGGTAGATAGTTTTCAGGGTCAGTTGCTGGACCCCCTATGAGCAAGGGGATTACATCTGCTGTTCTCTACTCTGCCAGAACAAAGCCAGTGCTCAGGCTATGGTTAAACAGAGTGCCAACTGGTTCCAGTAGGTCTTGTTTTAGATTGTTTAATAAGCAACCTGGGATGTTATCTGGCCCCATAGAGGCTGTGTTTTTGGCCTTGGAGAGTGCTTGTATGACCTGTTCTTTGGAGATACTTGGTAGAGGACTGGTGTCAGGAATGCTTTGCAGTGTGTCTGGTGGGGACAGGGGGATGAAGTTATTGCCAAATCTGTCAGCTAGCAGGTAGGCAATTTCCTCAGATTCAGTGTGAGTTGTACAATACACTATAGGTTTAGCACATAGCTGGGCATTCCCTTTTAGGTTTCGGATGTAGCTAAAGAATGCCTTATGGTTGTCATTAGCTAGGGATGCTAATTTAGTGTTGTAACTAGCCTTAGAGGACTTTACAAGATATCAGATTTGCTTAATCAGGCTGTGGAGGGTATTCCTCCTCTGCTAAGTGTTCCCTCTTGTTCTTAGGAATCAGATTTTTCTTTTGTTATATAACTTATTTATACTTACAGTCCACCGGGGTAGCTTGTTTTTTTTGGGAGGACCTGATTTTAGTCCTGTCAGATACAGTTGAGTCAATATGTTTGTTTAAGTGGCTATACAGGACATTTGTGTACTCTTCTGCATAGGAGTCATTGTTGGCTGTGTTAGCAGGGGCTTTGAATTTTTAT
The DNA here is from genome assembly GCF_019279795.1 of Protopterus annectens. Taxonomy (NCBI): domain Eukaryota; kingdom Metazoa; phylum Chordata; order Ceratodontiformes; family Protopteridae; genus Protopterus; species Protopterus annectens. Next base: position 12,113,258 of record NC_056749.1, on the reverse strand, counting down.
AGCATTGCTTAATAGGCTATAGTTTGCTTTGGAAAGATTTTTTAGGTTTTGTGCTCCTGTGGGGGTGTCAGGTGTGATCTTTACTTCAAATAAAACTGAGTTATGGTCTGACCTTATCAGGGAGGGCAGCACACAGGGGATAGTGCAGTGACCCCCCCCCCCATGTTGGTGAGCACTAGGTCTAGCACATTTGAGCTCCTTGTCGGGATGCAGACCTAGTGTTCCAGGGCATTTGAATTAATAAAATCCAGGAACCTCATAGCAATCGTGTTTGTGCTCATGAAAGTCATCCAATTGATGGAAGGATGACCAAGGTGTTTGGCTGTATACTGAGCAACTCTAGCATGTCCAGGTAGGCTGTGTACTTCTTTTGGTTCATGGTGGGGGACCTGTAGCTAGCAATGATGTTAACTGTAAAATGTTTACATCAGTACTACTGAATAGAGTGAAAGAAATTTGACCAGAATTAATGGAGGAAAGCATTAGATTATATAAACACAGCACTGGTTAGTTTAAAATTTCTCATGTCATCTGTTTCACTCATAAAACTTAATAATAATACAGCATGTTATGTTAGAATAGGAACATTTTGTCAGAAGGTTATCAAATAGATAAGGGAACAATATACAAGCTTGTCCATCATAACCCTTTTACTATTTGCATTAGTTATTGAACCATTGGCTAAATCTATCCGAAACAAACTCAATTTTAACAGCATTCAGATTAATTAACTTGTATTCTTCCAATATATTTGTATTAGCAAATATCTAAACACTTTAATTATAAAGCTTAACATTCTATTAAAACAGATGAAGTAATTTCAATCCTGAACTAAAACTAAATCAATTTTGTTAAATTTGAGCATTGCTAATACAATAGCTGCTAAATAATAATACAACTGCAGTTATAAACAAATTAAGTAGTTTGGTTTACAATAAACAAAAATGTCAAAAGTATCAATAATATTAGCTATGATAATATCATAAAATGCTATGAGGACTTAACATGTAAGTGAAGTAAAGTAATTTTCACATTTCAAGATAGCTTGACTTCAATCAAAATGACACTCTGTTAATTAACCTTCTACACATAATGCAAAGTATATAATATATGCCAAGGAAAAACAGATTAAAGACATCAGTAAGTTAATTTTATTCTTTTTCTTGTATCCAATCATCAAACAGTATTTTGAATCACATTAGAACCTGGAATAATTGGGGTATTGAGCTGTCAAATAGTGAGTCATATGGATTTGCATCAAATATTAAACAACAGTGCAATGTTTAGATAATAATTGTTCTACTAATAGGAAGGAATTACATCAAAAGCCATGCATATATCAATTCAACATAAATACACAGTTACTACTCATTAGTAATCATTACTCTGCCCTCCTTAGCCCAGTCATTGAATATAATTCCCCCTTTGGCATGTATCTGTCCAGACACATGTAATGACTAGAACACCCACAGAGATACATTACTGAAAGGATGCAAGGCCTAAACAACATGTCCTGCACGGACCAACAAAAAACCCTGTCACTATACTCAATATCCTACAGACTGCTAAGAGGTAACCTGTGTTTGGCATTCAAGGCATCCTCCAATCCATTATTGATGCATTTACTGCACACCAGCAAGTTAAATGGAATCAGAAATATTCAGTCTAGGGATATAAACCTCTTTTGCAACATCAACAGAATAGTTTTGATAGACAGGCATATCTCACAGAGGATACCGCTGCTGTGAAACAGACTCCCCATCCACATTAAACAAAGTTCAACCCTGTCCATATTCAAGTGCAACTTAGCTCTATGAATGGGAAACAGAAAATTTAACCCAGGACTGCCCCCTGTACTAGCTCTATGAATGGGAAACAGATAATTTACCCTAGGACTGGTCCCTGTACTCCTAATAGACAGAGGCAGCTCCTAAGGGCTTTATCTCATGTATGGATTCCCTCATACTATCTATGTTATGATTCCATTTATTCTCATTAGGAGTAATATATAATTATCAGCCATGGGATGGATAAGGCCAATCTATATCAAAATGAGATATTTCAAGCACAGAAAGGGAAAATGACTAGACTTAAATTGGTCCACAATGGCAGCTAGCCTAGTACTTACCTATGAGCCTATGAACCCATTACATTTTATTGGTACTAATATGTTATAGGTTATTACATTTCATTTTCTATTTTAATGTATTGACATCTAACTCCATAAATATTATATTAACAGTTTTTTTCATTTACAAATATTCAAGCTAGAAGTGTATATTCTCTATATTTCTGATTTATTTTACTCCAGGCTTTATTGAATGAACAACGGTATTAAAAGTAGTAATCTGAAAGGAAACTACTTTTATTTATTGGCTTAACTGCTTAAAAGAAACCATATTGTTATCCTCAGGTAGAATTATATGGAACCAGTCTGTTAACAGAGGGCTGGTTACTACTTCAATATCTAATGCAATTCATTAATACAAACAAATAATATGAAAAGTGAAGACTCATTAAATTGTCTGAAAAAAAACAGAAAACTGATGTCAGAAGTTTCATCATCTAGTTCAATCCTTTCAAATTTATATAACATAATTTTACCTTTCAAAAGGATTATTCCAAGCTCATAATGAAAATTCTTAGGAAAAGACAAATTATCTAAATTTTAAATATATGGATACAAATATAATCTTAATATCAACTAATAAGACAACATCTTCTTTGTGTTGGAAGACTTATATATGAACATTTTTACATAGAGCATTTTTGTTCTAATAGAACTGGGAAGATGTAGGTTAAATGTAATAGCTGCAGCAGAAGTAATAAATGAGTTAAAAGTGACTGGAAACATATGTCCTTTGTACATTTCTTAAGGAATTCTAGAAATATTTTCAGATGGTTTCAGGCATTGTGGTCTAATAGGTCCATGATATAAAAAGATGTTGTTTATATAATGCTCTTCTTTCAGCATGTGTAAGTGAGGATCTCCTGCTTCTTATGTGGAGTCTATTAGTGACAGCAGGAGAGGTGATAACAATAAATGGGAGAAAGTCAAATCAACAATACATCCAACCGTCCATCCTTCCACAACCCTTTTTTCTCATTTTTACACATGGGGTTGGGGTGTTTAATTAAAATGATTAATTTAATATTTGTGAACACCTTTATTAAAATATCACTTAAGACATGGGAACATATAGTTTAACAGACACAACATAATAACATTTTCCATTTGCACACATTACACATTACGTTTTATTTCTTTACAAGAAACTGTCTTTCAGTCCAGTATTACATACATCACTCATTTTCTGCCTTCCCTTAAACCTCACTCCACCTTCAGATCATTATTTTGCATGTATTATTCCCACAAATTCCATTTATTTCTAAGTAATTTGCTGCTTCCCTTTCCTAAGTTACCCTCTTCTTGTTCTTTTATCTCTTTACCATATTCAGTACTTCAAATACAGTTGGTGTAGATTTTGACTTCCGTTTTCTATTATTTTTTGGCAGCCAACAAAATTAAATGTAAAAAAGCATTACTTTGTCTAGTCGATTCAGATCCTCTGTCCCAGCTTAAAAGGAAAATGTCCTTAGTTACAGCCGTTTGCTCCTTCAATATTTCTGACAGAGTACTCTGTAAGGAATTTTTGCAGTCTGCCAACTCATTACAGTCCCAAAACATATGTTCCCAGTTACCTCTTTCTTCCCCATCTCACCTCTAACACTTACTGCCTACATGAGGAAAAATTCTTTGAAGTCTGCTTGGGGTACAAAAATACCTATGTAAACATTTCACATAAAAATTCTAAATCTTCTAGACTTTGTTGCATATTTAAAGCAATTTATTTGCCCTCCAATTGTTCCCTTGTAAATTGCTTTTCCAGTCTGTCTTCCCGATCTTTTCTAACCTCCTCTGATCGATTCTTATAGTTATTATGGAATATTTTATATTTCCTACACATAATCCTTTTTAACAGCAGTTTCTCATGTAGATTCAGTTAAAACTGCACCAGGGCTGGTCTTTTGCACAGGACTTTGCTATCCCTTTTTGACCTGTACTCTTAATATCAATCCTTAATAGGGAAGGTAATCTCTAAGCTGCAGTCCAAATACACTCTTAGCCTCTTCTCAGTGCATTACATTTCCCTCTCTAGTTATTTGCTCCCAGTACCTTGGCTCTTTTGACAGTCTTCTTCAGAAAATTCCAGCCCCCTTGACTTTTTGTACCCCAACTTGCAGTCATCACTCCTGGCAAAATCTCTTTTCTCCAGTCATGTGTTGGTTTAATTTTTGGAATACTTTCTGTAACTTTATGAATATAATATTCGGTGTGGTGGTTATTATTCTCCTTATAAAGATCTGCATCCAAAATCTCACTTTCTCCTTATTTCTTTAATTCCCCCTTCCTGTTTCATCATCATTCCTTTCCAGTTTTAAACTTATAATTAAAACCTTCTGCTTATATTATGTATACAATCCTTAACTGTGTAGCTCTAAAATATCCTTTCGAGTCAGGTAATCCTAAAGCACCTTGTTCTGTTGGGAGAATGAACGTACCCCACTTAACTCTTTCTTCTTTCCCTCCTCAATGAATTAATTCACCTGTTTATTAATTATTGTCCACAACTGTTCTTCTGGTTCATAAAATATGCCTGAATTGATATAAACGGGCCTAAAACATTTTCATTGTGTGTATCTTATTATCCATAGCCATAAAAAACTTTAAACTGTCCCAACATGTCCTGGAACACCTTAAAACTGTCTCAACATGTCTCAGAACACTTTAAAAACTGTCTCAACATGTCCCAGAACACCTTAAAAGCTCTGAACTTGTCACAGAACACCATAAAAACTGTCTCAACGTGTCCCAGAACACCTTAAAACTGTCTCAACTTGTCCCAGAACACCTTAACACTGTATCAACTTGTCCTAGAACCCCTTAAAACTGTCTCAACATGTCCCAAAACACCTTAAAAACTGTCTCAACATGTCCCAGAACACCTTAAAACCTGTCTCAACATGTCCCAGAAGACCTTGTCTCAACATGTCCAGAACACCTTAAAACCTGTCTCATCATGTCCCAGAACACCTTAAAACATTCTCAACATGTCCCAGAACACCTTAAAACTGTCTCAAAATCCCAGAATACCTTAAAACGTTCTCAACATGTCCCAGAACACCTTAAAAACTGTCTCAACATGACCCAGAACACCTTAAAACTGTCTCAACATGTCCCAGAACACATTAAAAACTCTCAACATATCCCAGAACACCTTAAAACATTCTCAACATGTCCCAGAACACCTTAAAAACTGTCTCAACATGACCCAGAACACCTTAAAACTGTCTCAACATGTCCCAGAACACCTTAAAAATGTCTCAGCATGTCCCAGAACACCTTTAAACTGTCTCAACATGTCCCAGAACACCTTTAAAATTGTCTCAACATGTCCCAGAACACCTTAAAAACTGTCTCAACATGTCCCACAATACCTTAAAAACTGTCTCAACATGTCCCAGAACACCTAAATAATGTCTCAATATGTCCCAGAACACCTTAAAACTGTCTCAACATGTCCCAGAACACCTTAAAAACTCTCAACATTTCATAGAACACCTTAAAAACTGTCCCAATATGTGCAAGAACACCTTAAAACTGTCTCATGTCCCATAACACCTTAAAAACTCTCCACATGTCCCAGAACACCTTAAAAATGTCTCAACATGTCCCAGAACACCTTAAAACTGTCTCAACATGTCCCAGAACACCTTAAAATTGTCTCAACATGTCCCAGAACACCTTTAAAATTGTCTCAACATGTCCCAGAACACCTTAAAAACTGCCTAAACATGTCCCAGAAAACCTTACAACTGTCTCAACATGTCCCAAAACACCTTAGAAACTGTCTCAACATGTCCTAGAATACCTTAAAACTGTCTCAACATGTCCCAGAACACCTAAAAACCTCTCAATATGTCCCAGAACACCTTAAAACTGTCTCAACATGTCCCAGACCACCTTTAAAATTGTCTCAACATGTCTCAGAATGCCTTAAAAACTGTCTCAACATGTCCCAGAACACCTTAAAAACTGTGTCAATGTCCCAGAACACCTTAAAACATGTCTCAACATGTCCCAGAACACCTTAAAACTGTCTCAACCTGTCCCAGAACACCTTAAAACTGTCTCAGCATGTCCCAGAACACCTCAAAACTGTCTCAGCATGTCCTAGAACACCTTAGAAACTGTCTCAACATGTCCCAGAACACCTAAAAACTCTCAACATGTCCCAGAACACCTTAAAACTGTCTCAACATGTCCCAGAACACCTGAAAAACTCTCAACATGTCCCAGAACACCTTAAAAACTGTCTCAACATGACTCAGAACACCTTAAAACTGCCTCAACATGTCCCAGAACACCTTAAAACCTGTCTCAACATGTCCAGAACACCTTAAAACCGGTCTCCTCATGTCCCAGAACACCTTAAAACATTCTCAACATGTCCCAGAACACCTTAAAAACTGCCTCAACATCCCAGAATACCTTAAAACGTTCTCAACATGTCCCAAAATCCCTAAAAAACTGTCTCAACATGACCCAGAACACCTTAAAACTGTCTCAACATGTCCCAGAACACCTTAAAAACTCTCAACATATCCCAGAACACCTTAAAACTCTCAACATTTCCCAGAACACCTAAAAAAACTGTCTCAACATGTCCCAGAATACCTTAAAAACTGTCTCAACGTGTCCCAGAACACCTAAAAAATGTCTCAACATGTCCCAGAACACCTTAAAACTGTCTCAACATGTCCCAGAACACCTTTAGAATTATCTCAACATGTCCCAGAACACCTTAAAACTGTCTCATCATGTCCCAGAACACCTTAAAAATGTCTCAACATGTCCCAGAACACCTTAAAACTGTCTCAACATGTCCCAGAATACCTTAAAACCTTCTCAACATGTCCCAGAACACCTTAAAAACTGTCTCAACATGTCCCAGAATACCTTAAAAACTGTCTCAACATGTCCCAGAACACCTAAAAAATGTCTCAATATGTCCCAGAACACCTTAAAACTGTCTCAACATGTCCCAGAACACTTTAAAAACTCTCCACATGTCACAGAACACCTTAAAAACTGTCTCAATATGTGCCAGAACACCTTAAAACTGTCTCATGTCCCATAACACCTTAAAAACTCTCAACATGTCCCAGAACACCTTAAAAATGTCTCAACATGTCCCAGAACACCTTTAAAACTGTCTAAACATGTCCCAGAAAACCTTAAAACTGTATCAACATGTCCCAGAACACCTTAAAACCTGTCTCAATGTCCCAGAACACCTTAAAACATGTCTCAACGTGTCCCAGAACACCTTAAAACTGTCTCAACCTGTCCCAGAACACCTTAAAACTGTCTCAACCTGTCCCAGAACACCTTAAATCTGTCTCAGCATGTCCTAGAACACCTTAGAAACTGTCTCAACATGTCCCAGAACACCTAAAATCTCTCAAACATGTCCCAGAACACCTTAAAACTGTCTCAACATGTCCCAAAACACCTTAAAAACTGTCTCAACATGTCCCAGAACACCTGAAAAACTCTCAACATGTCCCAAAACACCTTAAAAACTGTCTCAACATGACCCAGAACACCTTAAAACTGACTCAACATGTCCCAGAACACCTTAAAAACTGTCTCAGCATGTCCCAGAACACCTTCAAACTGTCTCAGCATTTCCTAGAACACCTTAGTTACTGTCTCACCATGTCCCAGAACACCTTAAAAATCATCTCAACATGTCCTAGAACACCTTAATACCTGTGACAACATGTCCCAGAACTCCTTAAAACCTATCTCAATGTCCCAGAACACCTTAAAACCTGTCTCAACATGTCCCAAAACACCTTAGAAACTGTCTCAACATGTCCCAGAATACCTTAAAAACTGTATCATCATGTCCCAGAACACCTAAAAATCTCTCAATATGTCCCAGAACAACTTAAAACTGTCTCAACATGTCCCAGAACACCTTTTAAATTGTATCAACATGTCCCAGAATGCCTTAAAAATTGTCTCAACATGTCCCAGAACACATTAAAACTGTCTCAATGTCCCAGAACACCTTAAAACATGTCTCAACATGTCCCAGAACACCTTAAAACTGTCTCAACCTGTCCCAGAATACCTTAAAACTGTCTCAGCATGTCCCAGAACACCTTAAAGCTGTCTCAACCTGTCCTAGAACACCTTAGAAACTGTCTCAACATGTCCCAGAACACGTAAAAACTCTCAACATGTCCCAGAACACCTTAAAACTGTCTCAACATGTCCCAGAACACCTTAAAAACTGTCTCAACATGTCCCAGAACACCTGAAAAACTCTCAACATGTCCAGAACACCTTAAAACCTGTCTCATCATGTCCCAGAACACTTTAAAACATTCTCAACATGTCCCAGAACACCTTAGAAACTGCCTCAACATCCCAGAATACCTTAAAACGTTCTCAACATGTCCCAGAACACCTTAAAAACTGTCTCAACATGACCCAGAACACCGTAAAACTGTCTCAACATTTCCCAGAACACCTTAAAAACTCTCAACATATCCCAGAACACCTTAAAACTTTCAACATTTCCCAGAACACCTTAAAAACTGTCTCAACATGTCCCAGAATACCTTAAAAACTGTCTCAACATGTCCCAGAACACCTAAAAATGTCTCAATATGTCCCAGAACACCTTAAGACTGTCTCAACATGTCCCAGAACACCTTTAAAATTGTCTCAACATGTCCCAGAGCACTTTAAAAACTCTCAACATGTCACAGAACACCTTAAAAACTGTCTCAACATGTCCCAGAACACCTTATAATCTGTCTCAACATGTCCCAAAGCACGTTAAAAATGTCTCAACATGTCCCAGAACACCTTTAAAATTGTCTCAACATGTCCCAGAGCACTTTAAAAACTCTCAACATGTCACAGAACACCTTAAAAACTGTCTCAACATGTCCCAGAACACCTTAAAAACTGTCTAAACATGTCCCAGAAAACCTTAAAACTGTATCAACATGTCCCAGAACACCTTAAAAACTCTCAACATGTCCCAGAAAACCTTAAAAACTGTCTCAACATGTCCCAGAACACCTCAAAACTGTCTCAGCATGTCCTAGAACACCTTAGAAACTGTCTCAACATGTCCCAGAACACCTAAAAACTCTCAACATGTCCCAGAACACCTTAAAACTCTCAACATGTCCCAGAACACCTTAAAACTGTTTCAACGTGACGTGTCCCAGAACACCTGAAAAACTCTCAACATGTCCCAGAACACCTTAAAAACTGTCTCAACATGACCCAGAACACCTTAAAACTACCTCAACATGTCCCAGAACATCTTAAAACTTGTCTCAACATGTCCAGAACACCTTAAAACCTGTCTCATCATGTCCCAGAACACCTTAAAACATTCTCAACATGTCCCAGAATCCCTTAAAAACTGTCTCAACATGACCCAGAATACCTTAAAACTGTCTCAACATGTCCCAGAACACCTTAAAAACTCTCAACATATCCCAGAACACCTTAAAACCCTCAACATTTCCCAGATCACCTTAAAACTGTCTCAACATGTCCCAGAATACCTTAAAAACTGTCTCAACGTGTCCTAGAACACCTAAAATGTCTCAATATGTCCCAGAACACCTTAAAACTGTCTCAACATGTCCCAGAACACCTTTAGAATTGTCTCAACATGTCCCAGAACACCTTAAAACTGTCTCAACATGTCCCAGAACACCTTAAAACTGTCTCAACATGTCCCAGAACACCTTAAAACTGTCTGAACATGTCCCAAAACACCTTAAAATTGTCTGAACATGTCCCAGAACACCTTAAAACTGTCTCAACATGTCCCAGAATACCTTAAAACTGTCTCAACATGTCCCAGAACACCTAAAAATGTCTCAATATGTCCCAGAACACCTTAAAACTGCCTCAACATGTCCAAGAACACCTTAAAACTGTCTCAACATGTCCCAGAACACCTTAAAACTGTCTCAACATGTCCCAGAACACCTTAAAAATGTCTCAACATGTCCCAGAACACCTTAAAACTGTCTCATGTCCCATAACACCTTAAAACTCTCAACATGTCCCAGAACACCTTAAAAATGTCTCAACATGTCCCAGAACACCTTAAAACTGTCTCAACATGTTCCAGAACACCTTAAAAACTGTCTAAACATGTCCCGGAAAACCTTAAAACTGTCTCAACATGTCCCAAAACACATTAGAAACTGTCTCAACATGTCCCAGAATACCTTAAAAACTGTATCATCATGTCCCAGAACACCTAAAAATCTCTCAATATGTCCCAAAACACCTTAGAAACTGTCTCAACATGTCCCAGAATACCTTAAAAACTGTATCATCATGTCCCAGAACACCTAAAAATCTCTCAATATGTCCCAGAACACCTTAAAACTGACTCAACATGTCCCAGAACACCTTAAAAACTGTCTCAGCATGTCCCAGAACACCTTCAAACTGTCTCAGCATTTCCTAGAACACCTTAGTTACTGTCTCACCATGTCCCAGAACACCTTAAAAATCATCTCAACATGTCCTAGAACACCTTAATACCTGTGACAACATGTCCCAGAACTCCTTAAAACCTATCTCAATGTCCCAGAACACCTTAAAACCTGTCTCAACATGTCCCAAAACACCTTAGAAACTGTCTCAACATGTCCCAGAATACCTTAAAAACTGTATCATCATGTCCCAGAACACCTAAAAATCTCTCAATATGTCCCAGAACAACTTAAAACTGTCTCAACATGTCCCAGAACACCTTTTAAATTGTATCAACATGTCCCAGAATGCCTTAAAATTGTCTCAACATGTCCCAGAACACATTAAAAACTGTCTCAATGTCCCAGAACACCTTAAAACATGTCTCAACATGTCCCAGAACACCTTAAAACTGTCTCAACCTGTCCCAGAATACCTTAAAACTGTCTCAGCATGTCCCAGAACACCTTAAAACTGTCTCAACCTGTCCTAGAACACCTTAGAAACTGTCTCAACATGTCCCAGAACACCTAAAAACTCTCAACATGTCCCAGAACACCTTAAAACTGTCTCAACATGTCCCAGAACACCTTAAAACTGTCTCAACATGTCCCAGAACACCTGAAAACTCTCAACATGTCCAGAACACCTTAAAACTGTCTCATCATGTCCCAGAACACTTTAAAACATTCTCAACATGTCCCAGAACACCTTAAAAACTGCCTCAACATCCCAGAATACCTTAAAACGTTCTCAACATGTCCCAGAACACCTTAAAAACTGTCTCAACATGACCCAGAACACCGTAAAACTGTCTCAACATTTCCCAGAACACCTTAAAACTCTCAACATATCCCAGAACACCTTAAAACTTTCAACATTTCCCAGAACACCTTAAAACTGTCTCAACATGTCCCAGAATACCTTAAAACTGTCTCAACATGTCCCAGAACACCTAAAAATGTCTCAATATGTCCCAGAACACCTTAAGACTGTCTCAACATGTCCCAGAACACCTTTAAAATTGTCTCAACATGTCCCAGAGCACTTTAAAAACTCTCAACATGTCACAGAACACCTTAAAACTGTCTCAACATGTCCCAGAACACCTTATAATCTGTCTCAACATGTCCCAAAGCACGTTAAAATGTCTCAACATGTCCCAGAACACCTTTAAAATTGTCTCAACATGTCCCAGAGCACTTTAAAACTCTCAACATGTCACAGAACACCTTAAAACTGTCTCAACATGTCCCAGAACACCTTAAAACTGTCTAAACATGTCCCAGAAAACCTTAAAACTGTATCAACATGTCCCAGAACACCTTAAAACTCTCAACATGTCCCAGAAAACCTTAAAACTGTCTCAACATGTCCCAGAACACCTCAAAACTGTCTCAGCATGTCCTAGAACACCTTAGAAACTGTCTCAACATGTCCCAGAACACCTAAAAACTCTCAACATGTCCCAGAACACCTTAAAACTCTCAACATGTCCCAGAACACCTTAAAACTGTTTCAACGGTCCCAGAACACCTGAAAACTCTCAACATGTCCCAGAACACCTTAAAAACTGTCTAAACATGACCCAGAACACCTTAAAACTACCTCAACATGTCCCAGAACATCTTAAAACTTGTCTCAACATGTCCAGAACACCTTAAAACCTGTCTCATCATGTCCCAGAACACCTTAAAACATTCTCAACATGTCCCAGAATCCCTTAAAAACTGTCTCAACATGTCCCAGAATACCTTAAAAACTGTCTCAACATGTCCCAGAACACCTAAAAATGTCTCAATATGTCCCAGAACACCTTAAGACTGTCTCAACATGTCCCAGAACACCTTTAAAATTGTCTCAACATGTCCCAGAGCACTTTAAAAACTCTCAACATGTCACAGAACACCTTAAAAACTGTCTCAACATGTCCCAGAACACCTTATAATCTGTCTCAACATGTCCCAAAGCACGTTAAAAATGTCTCAACATGTCCCAGAACACCTTAAAAACTGTCTCAACATGTCTCAGAGCACCTTAAAAACTCTCAACATGTCCCAGAACACCTTAAAAACTGTCTCAACTTGTACCAGAACACCTTAAAACTGTCTAAACATGTCCCAGAAAACCTTAAAACTGTATCAACATGTCCCAGAACACCTTAAAACTCTCAACATGTCCCAGAATACCTTAAAACCTGTCTCAACATGTCCCACAACACCTCAAAACTGTCTCAGCATGTCCTAGAACACCTTAGAAACTGTCTCAACATGTCCCAGAACACCTAAAACTCTCAACATGTCCCAGAACACCTTAAAACTCTCAACATGTCCCAGAACACCTTAAAACTGTTTCAACGTGACGTCCCAGAACACCTGAAAAACTCTCAACATGTCCCAGAACACCTTAAAAACTGTCTCAACATGACCCAGAACACCTTAAAACTACCTCAACATGTCCCAGAACATCTTAAAACTTGTCTCAACATGTCCAGAACACCTTAAAACCTGTCTCATCATGTCCCAGAACACCTTAAAACATTCTCAACATGTCCCAGAATCCCTTAAAAACTGTCTCAACATGACCCAGAATACCTTAAAACTGTCTCAACATGTCCCAGAACACCTTAAAAACTCTCAACATATCCCAGAACACCTTAAAACCCTCAACATGTCCCAGAATACCTTAAAAACTGTCTCAACGTGTCCTAGAACACCTAAAAAATGTCTCAATATGTCCCAGAACACCTTAAAACTGTCTCAACATGTCCCAGAACACCTTTAGAATTGTCTCAACATGTCCCAGAACACCTTAAAACTGTCTCAACATGTCCCAGAACACCTTAAAACTGTCTCAACATGTCCCAGAACACCTTAAAACTGTCTGAACATGTCCCAAAACACCTTTAAAATTGTCTGAACATGTCCCAGAACACCTTAAAACTGTCTCAACATGTCCCAGAATACCTTAAAACTGTCTCAACATGTCCCAGAACACCTAAAAATGTCTCAATATGTCCCAGAACACCTTAAAACTGTCTCAACATGTCCAAGAACACCTTAAAACTGTCTCAACATGTCCCAGAACACCTTAAAACTGTCTCAATATGCGCCAGAACACCTTAAAAATGTCTCAACATGTCACAGAAAACCTTAAAAACTGTCTCAATATGTGCCAGAACACCTTAAAACTGTCTCATGTCCCATAACACCTTAAAAACTCTCAACATGTCCCAGAACACCTTAAAAATGTCTCAACATGTCCCAGAACACCTTAAAACTGTCTCAACATGTTCCAGAACACCTTAAAAACTGTCTAAACATGTCCCGGAAAACCTTAAAACTGTCTCAACATGTCCCAAAACACATTAGAAACTGTCTCAACATGTCCCAGAATACCTTAAAAACTGTATCATCATGTCCCAGAACACCTAAAAATCTCTCAATATGTCCCAAAACACCTTAGAAACTGTCTCAACATGTCCCAGAATACCTTAAAAACTGTATCATCATGTCCCAGAACACCTAAAAATCTCTCAATATGTCCCAGAACACCTTAAAACTGACTCAACATGTCCCAGAACACCTTAAAAACTGTCTCAGCATGTCCCAGAACACCTTCAAACTGTCTCAGCATTTCCTAGAACACCTTAGTTACTGTCTCACCATGTCCCAGAACACCTTAAAAATCATCTCAACATGTCCTAGAACACCTTAATACCTGTGACAACATGTCCCAGAACTCCTTAAAACCTATCTCAATGTCCCAGAACACCTTAAAACCTGTCTCAACATGTCCCAAAACACCTTAGAAACTGTCTCAACATGTCCCAGAATACCTTAAAAACTGTATCATCATGTCCCAGAACACCTAAAAATCTCTCAATATGTCCCAGAACAACTTAAAACTGTCTCAACATGTCCCAGAACACCTTTTAAATTGTATCAACATGTCCCAGAATGCCTTAAAAATTGTCTCAACATGTCCCAGAACACATTAAAAACTGTCTCAATGTCCCAGAACACCTTAAAACATGTCTCAACATGTCCCAGAACACCTTAAAACTGTCTCAACCTGTCCCAGAATACCTTAAAACTGTCTCAGCATGTCCCAGAACACCTTAAAGCTGTCTCAACCTGTCCTAGAACACCTTAGAAACTGTCTCAACATGTCCCAGAACACGTAAAAACTCTCAACATGTCCCAGAACACCTTAAAACTGTCTCAACATGTCCCAGAACACCTTAAAAACTGTCTCAACATGTCCCAGAACACCTGAAAAACTCTCAACATGTCCAGAACACCTTAAAACCTGTCTCATCATGTCCCAGAACACTTTAAAACATTCTCAACATGTCCCAGAACACCTTAGAAACTGCCTCAACATCCCAGAATACCTTAAAACGTTCTCAACATGTCCCAGAACACCTTAAAAACTGTCTCAACATGACCCAGAACACCGTAAAACTGTCTCAACATTTCCCAGAACACCTTAAAAACTCTCAACATATCCCAGAACACCTTAAAACTTTCAACATTTCCCAGAACACCTTAAAAACTGTCTCAACATGTCCCAGAATACCTTAAAAACTGTCTCAACATGTCCCAGAACACCTAAAAAATGTCTCAATATGTCCCAGAACACCTTAAGACTGTCTCAACATGTCCCAGAACACCTTTAAAATTGTCTCAACATGTCCCAGAGCACTTTAAAAACTCTCAACATGTCACAGAACACCTTAAAAACTGTCTCAACATGTCCCAGAACACCTTATAATCTGTCTCAACATGTCCCAAAGCACGTTAAAAATGTCTCAACATGTCCCAGAACACCTTTAAAATTGTCTCAACATGTCCCAGAGCACTTTAAAAACTCTCAACATGTCACAGAACACCTTAAAAACTGTCTCAACATGTCCCAGAACACCTTAAAAACTGTCTAAACATGTCCCAGAAAACCTTAAAACTGTATCAACATGTCCCAGAACACCTTAAAAACTCTCAACATGTCCCAGAAAACCTTAAAAACTGTCTCAACATGTCCCAGAACACCTCAAAACTGTCTCAGCATGTCCTAGAACACCTTAGAAACTGTCTCAACATGTCCCAGAACACCTAAAAACTCTCAACATGTCCCAGAACACCTTAAAACTCTCAACATGTCCCAGAACACCTTAAAACTGTTTCAACGTGACGTGTCCCAGAACACCTGAAAAACTCTCAACATGTCCCAGAACACCTTAAAAACTGTCTCAACATGACCCAGAACACCTTAAAACTACCTCAACATGTCCCAGAACATCTTAAAACTTGTCTCAACATGTCCAGAACACCTTAAAACCTGTCTCATCATGTCCCAGAACACCTTAAAACATTCTCAACATGTCCCAGAATCCCTTAAAAACTGTCTCAACATGACCCAGAATACCTTAAAACTGTCTCAACATGTCCCAGAACACCTTAAAAACTCTCAACATATCCCAGAACACCTTAAAACCCTCAACATTTCCCAGATCACCTTAAAAACTGTCTCAACATGTCCCAGAATACCTTAAAAACTGTCTCAACGTGTCCTAGAACACCTAAAAAATGTCTCAATATGTCCCAGAACACCTTAAAACTGTCTCAACATGTCCCAGAACACCTTTAGAATTGTCTCAACATGTCCCAGAACACCTTAAAACTGTCTCAACATGTCCCAGAACACCTTAAAACTGTCTCAACATGTCCCAGAACACCTTAAAACTGTCTGAACATGTCCCAAAACACCTTTAAAATTGTCTGAACATGTCCCAGAACACCTTAAAAACTGTCTCAACATGTCCCAGAATACCTTAAAAACTGTCTCAACATGTCCCAGAACACCTAATAAATGTCACAATATGTCCCAGAACACCTTAAAACTGTCTCAACATGTCCAAGAACACCTTAAAACTGTCTCAACATGTCCCAGAACACCTTAAAACTGTCTCAATATGCGCCAGAACACCTTAAAAATGTCTCAACATGTCACAGAAAACCTTAAAAACTGTCTCAATATGTGCCAGAACACCTTAAAACTGTCTCATGTCCCATAACACCTTAAAAACTCTCAACATGTCCCAGAACACCTTAAAAATGTCTCAACATGTCCCAGAACACCTTAAAACTGTCTCAACATGTTCCAGAACACCTTAAAAACTGTCTAAACATGTCCCGGAAAACCTTAAAACTGTCTCAACATGTCCCAAAACACCTTAGAAACTGTCTCAACATGTCCCAGAATACCTTAAAAACTGTATCATCATGTCCCAGAACACCTAAAAATCTCTCAAAATGTCCCAGAACAACTTAAAACTGTCTCAACATGTCCCAGAACACCTTTTAAATTGTATCAACATGTCCCAGAATGCCTTAAAAATTGTCTCAACATGTCCCAGAACACCTTAAAAACTGTCTCAATGTCCCAGAACACCTTAAAACATGTCTCAACATGTCCCAGAACACCTTAAAACTGTCTCAACCTGTCCCAGAATACCTTAAAACTGTCTCAGCATGTCCCAGAACACCTTAAAGCTGTCTCAACCTGTCCTAGAACAACTTAGAAACTGTCTCAACATGTCCCAGAACACGTAAAACTCTCAACATGTCCCAGAACACCTTAAAACTGTCTCAACATGTCCCAGAACACCTTTAAACTGTCTCAACATGTCCAGAACACCTTAAAACCTGTCTCATCATGTCCCAGAACACTTTAAAACATTCTCAACATGTCCCAGAACACCTTAGAAACTGCCTCAACATCCCAGAATACCTTAAAACGTTCTCAACATGTCCCAGAACACCTTAAAAACTGTCTCAACATGACCCAGAACACCTTAAAACTGTCTCAACATGTCCCAGAACACCTTAAAAACTCTCAACATATCCCAGAACACCTTAAAACTTTCAACATTTCCCAGAACACCTTAAAAACTGTCTCAACATGTCCCAGAATACCTTAAAAACTGTCTCAACATGTCCCAGAACACCTAAAAAATGTCTCAATATGTCCCAGAACACCTTAAAACTGTCTCAACATGTCACAGAACACCTTTAAAATTGTCTCAACATGTCCCAGAGCACTTTAAAAACTCTCAACATGTCACAGAACACCTTACAAACTGTCTCAACATGTCCCAGAACACCTTATAATCTGTCTCAACATGTCCCAAAGCACGTTAAAAACTGTCTCAACATGTCCCAGAACACCTTAAAAATTCTCAACGTCTCAGAACACCTTAAAAACTGTCTCAACATGTCCCAGAACACCTTAAAACCTGTCTCAATGTCCCAGAACACCTTAAAACATGTCTCAACATGTCCCAGAACACCTTAAAACTGTCTCAACCTGTCCCAGAACACCTTAAATCTGTCTCAGCATGTCCCAGAATACCTTCAAACTGTCTCAACCTGTCCCAGAACACTTTAAAACTGTCTCAGCATGTCCCAGAACACCTTAAAACCGTCTCAGCATGTCGTAGAACACCTTAGAAACTGTCTCAACATGTCCCAGAACACCTAAAATCCCTCAAACATGTCCCAGAACACCTTAAAACTGTCTCAACATGTCCCAGAACACCTTAAAAACTGTTTCAACATGTCCCAGAACACCTGAAAAACTCTCAACATGTCCCAGACACCTTAAAAACTGTCTCAACATGACCCAGAACACCTTAAAACTACCTCAACATGTCCCAGAACACCTTAAAAACTGTCTCAGCATGTCCCAGAACACCTTAAAACTGTCTCAGCATTTCCTAGAACACCTTAGTTACTGTCTCAACATGTCCCAGAACACCTTAAAAATCATCTCAACATGTCCTAGAACACCTTAAAACCTGTGACAACATGTCCCAGAACTCCTTAAAACCTGTCTCAGCGTCCCAGAACACCTTAATACCTGTCTCAACATGTCCCAGAACACCTTAAAACCTGTCTCAGCATGTCCCAGAAAATGTTAAAACTGTCTCAACATGTCCCAGAACACCTTAAAAACTCTCAACATGTCCCAGAAAACCTTAAAAACTGTCTCAACATGTCCCAGAATACCTCAAAACTCTCAACACGTCCCAGAACACATTAATAACTGTCTCAACATGTCCCAGTGCACCTTAAAAACATTCTCAACATGTCCCAGAACACCTTAAAAACATTCTCAACATGTCCCAGAACACCTTAAAAACATTCTCAACATGTCCCAGAACACCTTAAAAACATTCTCAACATGTCCCAGAACACCTTAAAAACTGTCTCATCATGTCCCAGAACACCTTAAAACTGTCTCAACATGTTCCAAAACACCTTAAAAACTGTCTATACACATCCCAGAACACCTTAAAAACTGTCTCATCATGTCCCAGAACACCTTTAAAACTGTCTCAACATGTCCCAGGGCACCTTAAAACTGTCTCAACATGTCCCAGAATACCTTAAAACCTTCTCAACATGTCCCAGAACACCTTAAAAACTGTCTCAACATGTCCCAGAACACCTAAAAAATGTCTCAATATGTCCCAGAAAACCTTAAAAACTGTCTCAACATGTCCCAGAATACCTCAAAACTCTCAACACGTCCCAGAACACATTAATAACTGTCTCAACATGTCCCAGTGCACCTTAAAAACATTCTCAACATGTCCCAGAACACCTTAAAAACATTCTCAACATGTCCCAGAACACCTTAAAAACATTCTCAACATGTCCCAGAACACCTTAAAAACATTCTCAACATGTCCCAGAACACCTTAAAAACTGTCTCAACATGTCCCAGAACACCTTAAAAACTGTCTAAACATGTCCCAGAAAACCTTAAAACTGTATCAACATGTCCCAGAACACCTTAAAAACTCTCAACATGTCCCAGAAAACCTTAAAAACTGTCTCAACATGTCCCAGAACACCTCAAAACTGTCTCAGCATGTCCTAGAACACCTTAGAAACTGTCTCAACATGTCCCAGAACACCTAAAAACTCTCAACATGTCCCAGAACACCTTAAAACTCTCAAAATGTCCCAGAACACCTTAAAACTGTTTCAACGTGACGTGTCCCAGAACACCTGAAAAACTCTCAACATGTCCCAGAACACCTTAAAAACTGTCTCAACATGACCCAGAACACCTTAAAACTACCTCAACATGTCCCAGAACATCTTAAAACTTGTCTCAACATGTCCAGAACACCTTAAAACCTGTCTCATCATGTCCCAGAACACCTTAAAACATTCTCAACATGTCCCAGAATCCCTTAAAACTGTCTCAACATGACCCAGAATACCTTAAAACTGTCTCAACATGTCCCAGAACACCTTAAAAACTCTCAACATATCCCAGAACACCTTAAAACCCTCAACATTTCCCAGATCACCTTAAAACTGTCTCAACATGTCCCAGAATACCTTAAAAACTGTCTCAACGTGTCCTAGAACACCTAAAAAATGTCTCAATATGTCCCAGAACACCTTAAAACTGTCTCAACATGTCCCAGAACACCTTTAGAATTGTCTCAACATGTCCCAGAACACCTTAAAACTGTCTCAACATGTCCCAGAACACCTTAAAACTGTCTCAACATGTCCCAGAACACCTTAAAACTGTCTGAACATGTCCCAAAACACCTTTAAAATTGTCTGAACATGTCCCAGAACACCTTAAAAACTGTCTCAACATGTCCCAGAATACCTTAAAAACTGTCTCAACATGTCCCAGAACACCTAAAAAATGTCTCAATATGTCCCAGAACACCTTAAAACTGTCTCAACATGTCCAAGAACACCTTAAAACTGTCTCAACATGTCCCAGAACACCTTAAAAACTGTCTCAATATGCGCCAGAACACCTTAAAAATGTCTCAACATGTCACAGAAAACCTTAAAAACTGTCTCAATATGTGCCAGAACACCTTAAAACTGTCTCATGTCCCATAACACCTTAAAAACTCTCAACATGTCCCAGAACACCTTAAAAATGTCTCAACATGTCCCAGAACACCTTAAAACTGTCTCAACATGTTCCAGAACACCTTAAAAACTGTCTAAACATGTCCCGGAAAACCTTAAAACTGTCTCAACATGTCCCAAAACACCTTAGAAACTGTCTCAACATGTCCCAGAATACCTTAAAAACTGTATCATCATGTCCCAGAACACCTAAAAATCTCTCAAAATGTCCCAGAACAACTTAAAACTGTCTCAACATGTCCCAGAACACCTTTTAAATTGTATCAACATGTCCCAGAATGCCTTAAAAATTGTCTCAACATGTCCCAGAACACCTTAAAAACTGTCTCAATGTCCCAGAACACCTTAAAACATGTCTCAACATGTCCCAGAACACCTTAAAACTGTCTCAACCTGTCCCAGAATACCTTAAAACTGTCTCAGCATGTCCCAGAACACCTTAAAGCTGTCTCAACCTGTCCTAGAACAACTTAGAAACTGTCTCAACATGTCCCAGAACACGTAAAACTCTCAACATGTCCCAGAACACCTTAAAACTGTCTCAACATGTCCCAGAACACCTTAAAAACTGTCTCAACATGTCCAGAACACCTTAAAACCTGTCTCATCATGTCCCAGAACACTTTAAAACATTCTCAACATGTCCCAGAACACCTTAGAAACTGCCTCAACATCCCAGAATACCTTAAAACGTTCTCAACATGTCCCAGAACACCTTAAAAACTGTCTCAACATGACCCAGAACACCTTAAAACTGTCTCAACATGTCCCAGAACACCTTAAAAACTCTCAACATATCCCAGAACACCTTAAAACTTTCAACATTTCCCAGAACACCTTAAAAACTGTCTCAACATGTCCCAGAATACCTTAAAAACTGTCTCAACATGTCCCAGAACACCTAAAAAATGTCTCAATATGTCCCAGAACACCTTAAAACTGTCTCAACATGTCACAGAACACCTTTAAAATTGTCTCAACATGTCCCAGAGCACTTTAAAAACTCTCAACATGTCACAGAACACCTTACAAACTGTCTCAACATGTCCCAGAACACCTTATAATCTGTCTCAACATGTCCCAAAGCACGTTAAAAACTGTCTCAACATGTCCCAGAACACCTTAAAAATTCTCAACGTCTCAGAACACCTTAAAAACTGTCTCAACATGTCCCAGAACACCTTAAAACCTGTCTCAATGTCCCAGAACACCTTAAAACATGTCTCAACATGTCCCAGAACACCTTAAAACTGTCTCAACCTGTCCCAGAACACCTTAAATCTGTCTCAGCATGTCCCAGAATACCTTCAAACTGTCTCAACCTGTCCCAGAACACTTTAAAACTGTCTCAGCATGTCCCAGAACACCTTAAAACCGTCTCAGCATGTCGTAGAACACCTTAGAAACTGTCTCAACATGTCCCAGAACACCTAAAATCCCTCAAACATGTCCCAGAACACCTTAAAACTGTCTCAACATGTCCCAGAACACCTTAAAAACTGTTTCAACATGTCCCAGAACACCTGAAAAACTCTCAACATGTCCCAGACACCTTAAAAACTGTCTCAACATGACCCAGAACACCTTAAAACTACCTCAACATGTCCCAGAACACCTTAAAAACTGTCTCAGCATGTCCCAGAACACCTTAAAACTGTCTCAGCATTTCCTAGAACACCTTAGTTACTGTCTCAACATGTCCCAGAACACCTTAAAAATCATCTCAACATGTCCTAGAACACCTTAAAACCTGTGACAACATGTCCCAGAACTCCTTAAAACCTGTCTCAACGTCCCAGAACACCTTAATACCTGTCTCAACATGTCCCAGAACACCTTAAAACCTGTCTCAGCATGTCCCAGAAAATGTTAAAACTGTCTCAACATGTCCCAGAACACCTTAAAAACTCTCAACATGTCCCAGAAAACCTTAAAAACTGTCTCAACATGTCCCAGAATACCTCAAAACTCTCAACACGTCCCAGAACACATTAATAACTGTCTCAACATGTCCCAGTGCACCTTAAAAACATTCTCAACATGTCCCAGAACACCTTAAAAACATTCTCAACATGTCCCAGAACACCTTAAAAACATTCTCAACATGTCCCAGAACACCTTAAAAACATTCTCAACATGTCCCAGAACACCTTAAAAACTGTCTCATCATGTCCCAGAACACCTTAAAACTGTCTCAACATGTTCCAAAACACCTTAAAAACTGTCTATACACATCCCAGAACACCTTAAAAACTGTCTCATCATGTCCCAGAACACCTTTAAAACTGTCTCAACATGTCCCAGGGCACCTTAAAACTGTCTCAACATGTCCCAGAATACCTTAAAACCTTCTCAACATGTCCCAGAACACCTTAAAAACTGTCTCAACATGTCCCAGAACACCTAAAAAATGTCTCAATATGTCCCAGAACACCTTAAAACTGTCTCAACATGTCTCAGAACACTTTAAAAACTCTCCACATGTCACAGAACACCTTAAAAACTGTCTCAATATGTGCCAGAACACCTTAAAACTGTCTCATGTCCCATAACACCTTAAAAACTCTCAACATGTCCCAGAACACCTTAAAACTGTCTCAACATGTTCCAAAACACCTTAAAAACTGTCTATACACATCCCAGAACACCTTAAAAACTGTCTCAACATGTCCCAGAACACCTTTAAACTGTCTCAACATGTCCCAGAACACCTTAAAACTGTCTCAACATGTCCCAGAACACCTTTAAACTGTCTCAACATGTCCCAGAACACCTTAAAACTGTCTCAACATGTCCCAGGGCACCTTAAAACTGTCTCAACATGTCCCTGAACACCTCAAAACTGTCTCAACATGTCCCAGAACACCTTAAAAACTGTCTATACACATCCCAGAACACCTTATAAACTGTCTCAACATGTCCCAGAACACCTTTAAAACTGTCTCAACATGTCCCAGGACACCTTAAAACTGTCTCAACGTCCCAGAACACCTTAAAAACTGTTGCAATGTCCCAGAACACCTTACAATCTGTCTCAACATGTCCAGAACACCTTAAAAACTCTCAACATGTCCCTGAACACCTCAAAACTGTCTCATCATGTCCCAGAACACCTTAAAACTGTCTCAACATGTTCCAGAACACCTTAAAAACTCTCAACATGTCCCTGAACACCTCAAAACTGTCTCATCATGTCCCAGAACACCTTAAAACTGTCTCAACATGTTCCAGAACACCTTAAAAACTCTCAACATGTCCCTGAACACCTCAAAACTGTCTCAACATGTTCCAGAACACCTTAAAAACTCTCAACATGTCCCTGAACACCTCAAAACTGTCTCAACATGTCCCAGAACACCTTAAAAACTGTCTCATCATGTCCCAGAACACCTTAAAACTGTCTCAACATGTTCCAGAACACCTTAAAAACTCTCAACATGTCCCTGAACACCTCAAAACTGTCTCAACATGTCCCAGAACACCTTAAAAACTGTCTATACACATCCCAGAACACCTTATAAACTGTCTCAACATGTCCCAGAACACCTTAAAAACTGTCTCAACATGTCCCAGGGCACCTTAAAACTGTCTCAACGTCCCAGAACACCTTAAAAACTGTCACAATGTCCCAGAACACCTTACAATCTGTCTCAACATGTCCAGAACACCTTAAAACCTGTCTCAACATGTCCCAGAACACCTTAAAACTGTCTCAACATGTCCCAGAATACCTTAAAACCTGTCTCAACATGTCCCACAACAGCTTAGTGCCATTTTCTGGATGTATCAAGTACAAAAACATCATCTCAACCAAACCAGTTTTTCTTGATTACTATATCATATCCTTCCTTGAATTTCCGGGTCCTTTATTTTGTTTTCCAATGGCTCTAGACATAAGGGAAATAGCAAAGGGAAAAGAGGACTCAGGACACCCCTATCTGATTCTTCTGTGCAAACACAGTTTATCAGAGAGGAATCCTCCCACTTTAATTCCTGCCTCTGATATGTCATATATCCTCCTAATTAACCTTATTGTTGTATCAGGGAATGTAAATGCTTCTGTTACCCTGCTCATAAACTCCCAGCTTACTTGGTTGAATCTACATCAAGACCCACCAACAACAGCATTTTCTTATATAAAGCTCCCCTCTGGGTCATCATTTTTCTGTTAATCTTGTCAAATGTTTGCCCCTCACCATAAAACAACATTGACCCATATCTATCAATGTTGGAAATACCTTTGTGATTCTTTTAGTACGAACTGACATAAATACTGGTTTAAAATTAAAATAAGTCTATATGAGTCTGAGTCTGATGGGTCTTTGCCCTCTTTCAAGATGCCACTGCTTCTCCTCCTTTTAAAATATTATTAAATAAAATCTTCCAGATGTTTCCCACTTTCATCCCTTCTAACCTCCAGATTTCCACAGGAATACCATCTGTTTCTGGAGACTTCCATGGTTTTTATATCTTCTCCTATCTTGACTGTTAATTGTTGAGTCTCATTGTCCTCTAAATGTAGCATAATTAAGTCTTCCATATTGATTAATTTAATATTGTACAAAAGAGACAGCCACGGTGGTGCAGTGGTTAGTGTTGTTGCCTCACAGCAAGAGGCTCTCCGGTTTGATCTTCGGCTGAGGTGTCTTCTGTGTGGAGTCTGCATGTCCTCCCTGTGGTCTTGTGTGTTTCCTCTGGGTGCTCCGGTTTCCTCCCACATCCCCAAAGAAATGCTGCAAGTGGATTGGACACTAAAATTGGCCGTAGGTGTGCATGCATGTGTGTGCCTTCTGTGCAAGGTTGGGTGCTGGGCTGGCAACTCGGCACCATAAAAACTCTACTGCCAATCATGAGTGGACAAGGTGATCCGCTGTGGTGACCCCAAATCGAGAAAAGCTGAAAGAGAGAGACAATACAAAAGAGAACTAATAAGAACCAATAAATAAGTATTGGATGAAAGTAGTCTTATTTAATAAATTGAATGAGTATATGTAAATATATAGATTAGTTATCTACTGCTGCTAGTGAAATAACAAACATAATATTACTTGTTTTCTTTATTACAAGAAATGCTAATGTCTGACATCTTTTAAGTAGTTGAAATATGTGAAATTTTGGTTAGCTTGAAGACTGAGTAGAATGATTGTAGAAGTTTTGATAAATCTATTTGGAGTGTTACTATGTATAGTCATTAATATTTATGATATACTATTATGTGGAAATTTGAGTAAATATAAAAATATCACAAGCAAACTTAGCACTGTCTGTGTGTAGAGGCGGGTTTACTACTGTCTAGATTCCCATTTAATTTACCAGAAAGAGTAAGGGTCTTCTCCAAAATGAATGCTGGGATTGCCTGCCTAAACAACAGCGAAGTAGGTCAGAATACCCTGTCTTTAAGACAAAATAAAGAAATACTCATTGAAGACAGGTACAAGTGTACCTGATATTCAGATCCAGCTAATTTTTCTCTCCACTGTTAGCCTAGACCTACTATAGTTGCACTTATGAGAAGAAAAGCATATACACACACACACACACACACACACACACACACACACACACACACATATATATATATATATATATATATATATATATATATATATATATATATATATATATATATATATTTAATGGTATCATAATACCACCTTTGCTAACATTTAAATAACTTCATAATTTTGTACTTGATAGTGGCTTTCACAGTTCAACACAAGACTTTAGTTCCTGTATAAATCAACATATTATATCCTGTAATTATATATTTTGTACTTTAGATATAATGTTATTATTTCCTGTGAAATATGTTGAGTCTGTAAACATGCTTCTCTGTTTGTCCTGGTCTTTGGCCCAGTTCATGTGGAAAGGGATCTTTTAGACCAGTTCTCTCACCCAGTTTACAAATGTTAATAAATAAATTAATAAATTTATAGATACTTCAGTATAACCACAATATGCACAAATTTAAGAAGGAAACCTTCTTGTCTGTCTTTAAGCAGCTGGTGATCATTATAAATATTATCTGAATGCGCACATTACCTTCACTCACCTATACATTATAACATAAGTAGATTTCAGATATTATCAAAGGGTTCCC